>NW_026733299.1:0-73370 GCF_028476545.2 Physella acuta
AACGCCAAATGTTACCGAGTCTAACCACTCATTCTACACAACATCGACCACAGTATAGATACTCGAAGATGCAGGTTCGCTATTGATCCTTTTATTACATGAATCAAAGAAATGCTTCACAATAATATAATGAATCAAAAGGAATGCTTCACAATAATAGTCTGAATCAACTGACCCCCAACAGTCCTCACTAGTCTTCACATAACTGAATGCACATGTCTATCGTCCTTCTTAACACAATACGGCTAACCCGTTCAATAACCAACTTGATACTGCCTCACTGACTGACTGATCGAGAGAGAGAGCGAGCTCAGCCGTCGCCTTCCTATATATCCCCTTCGTATTCGTAATCGTATTCGGTTCTATCATAATCGTAATCGTAATCGATTCTAATCGTTGCATCAGAATGTTAATTACGCCGCTTCTGTCGTACAGTCCGATTTAATAAGCCATCTGCATCCTGTCACATCAAAGTTGACAGACCGTATTGCGTTCTTATCGTATCGCTTCCCAAGATACTACGCCTTGGCTTTCTGATCGTTATCAGCCAACACCTGCGTTATTGCATCAGTCGTGTCAAAGTTGACAGCGCTGTACTGCGTTCTTACGTCTCTGGTAACTTCCCCTAGTTACATATATATATATATATATATATATATATATATATATATATATATATATATATATATATATATATATGTATAGGCCCTATATATATAAAATAAAAGTATGTTTGTGGGCTGTTTATCCTTAATGCAAGACTGCACATTCCCTTCCATCCGATCACATAAAACCTTGAGGAGCTGATGTGAATACTTCAGGTGGGGTGTCTATGGAAAAAAAGGGTGCGATTCCGGGTCTTGAGCTCTTCCGTTAGCGTTGAAAGAGTGCGATAGGCTATGCATACGATAGGTTACTCTAGTCGTTCACTACATCAAATCAGTCGCGTCCTTCTGAGTCCCGGCAGATGCTATTTTTTTTTAATTTTAAACAGACGATGACGGAACGAGACATTATTCTGACAAAACAAAACACGATCCTAATTGTTGATTTAACTCGACTTGAGATTTCAGGCAAAATGAAAGATGAAACTATTTCCAACGTTCGTAGTGGTGGCTTAGCAGTGGACAGTTAGTAAATAATGCAACATCCTTGTGAATTACGTCATAACCACATGAGTTACGTCATATCCAAATTGATGAACTTAAAAATGTTTTGTTTTTTTCTCCTATTTTTGAGCAAGCAGCAGACATTGTAAAAATGTTTCCATATTTATTCACAGCTCAGGTTCACTAAGATTTTTGTATATACCCAATATTTAATTTAGTTATCTAAGTTATGTCAGTAAATATTGTGCTTAGTAGATCCTCGTTTTAATGACTTTTTCAAAATGTATTTTTATATTACCTATGAAGCAAACGATACTAATCTTAAAACAGTATTTAAGAGCTAGCAGTCTACGAAGTAGATGAAGTAGCGTTCATTTGTTTCTCTAAAATCGGCAGAGGCGTAGCGACCCTTCCCGGCGCCCGGGGACAAACTTTCGATTTGCACCCCTCCCCCTCAAACTTTGAATTTGTATTTCCAACCCATTTTGGCGCCCCCCCCCCTAAGGTCGGCGCCCGGGGACATATGTCCCCCCCCCCCGCCTCGCTACGCCTCTGAAAATCTGCCAAAGTAGCTCATCTGTCTTTTCCTAACGTGATTTAGGTACTCATTATAGCTGGATGGACTCAGGGCCCTTCTAGAGGCTTGAACGTGAATTTGAGCTACGCCACGCCGTCCTATCATGTAAACTGTGGTTGTCTAGATTTACTTGAATGATATTATTCCAAATTTGAAATCTGTATGTAAAATATTAATCAAACATTACCTCAAATATTCCAAACATTAGTCAAGATAGAAACTAGCGTTATCTCAAATTTCAAAAACACTACATTTGATGTATTCTTAGTAAGATTAACTAACACTATCTAAAATTTTATACAATACCTCAAATTCGAAAATATAACTTGAGACAGAAATTAACATGAGATTTCACATAATCACATGACTTAATATAGGATCTAACATGAAATTTCAAAACATGACTTAAAATAGGATCTGACAATACCCGATATATTAAAACATGACTTAAGACAGAATTTACCATTATCCACTATCTCACTGCATGTCTTAAAATAGAAACAAACAATCACCACGATATCGGACCTACAGTCATCCTCCCCCGCATTCACCCCTCCCCTCCTTTACAACTTAACATGAGATCTTAATAACACTATCTTCGTTTTTCAAAGCAAATGCCAGATTTTTTCTCTGATCCAAGAATGGGTGCTCAGTTGTTAAGCCAACAAATTCCCTGCCTCGCATTGTTGTTAAAAGATACGGCATCTCGCATTTCTTGCTGTGTAGAATAAGCCCCCGAGAGTGCAAGATCGCTAGTTATCTCGCAGCGAGATGGGATAAAGTGATGAGCGGTGGGAGATAACTCTTGAATTCTTCGGATGAGTGGGTACAAGGGGCGATGACATGGTGAGTTGGATCTTTTAGTTTACACCTGTAACTCATCGCTGTACCTGACCAGGTGAGGCTAGGGCACACGGCCACACTGGGGTGGAATTTGCATAGTTTTACATACAGATCATGCGTTAGTTTAGTTAAGACAATGGTTAAGACAGTGGCGTTACTCATAAGCGGGGGTGGGAAGGGCGGGGGTGGGAAGGTGGGTAAGTTAAGATACGAGACGTACATTTTTAAATGTGGTGCATGTATTTTAGATAGTGTTTCTTTCAGGCATCTCTTCGGATAGGGGGAAAGGGGGGGACCTGAACTCCCCCCCCCCCCACCAAAGAGAGTCTACCACTCCCTCCCCCCCCCTGGACGAAATGGAATTTATATAGCACATATTAAAAATATATACATTTAACAGTGTCCGCCCCCCCCCCACACCATTAATTTTAGTCCGCCTCCCTGAAAATTTCAAGTGCCTCCCCCCCCCCCTGCAAGAGAAAATGTCTGGAAGAAACACTGATTTTAATTGCTGAAACTTATTGAACATCCCATTAAACAACTTCCAACTGCTGAAGTCAAGAAAACATCACATGATACACCTATGACAGGGGTCGGCAACCTTTTGAGACGGAAGAGCCAAAAGTCGCAATTTACAAAATTTCCCAGTTTTTAAAGAGCCGCCATTTTTATTTCAATATTAATATATTTTATTAGGTATATATATATATATATATATATATATATATATATATATATATATATATATATATATATATATATATATATATATATATATATATATAGGCATATATATAATTTAAAATAAATAGCTTTTAATATGAAATAGCGAGCCGACCCGCTGAAAATATTTGCTTTAAAACACTACCCCCCCCTTTCCCCTAACCCCGACCCTACACCCCCCCCCCCCCGTGAAAGCAGCCTCCTCTTAGTTACCTCCTGTAAGTTTAAAATAGTTTCAAACTAAATTATCTGCCCCTAATAGCCGCCACTAAACCCGGCTCTACGATTTGTAAACATTTAGCGTGACCACAGCTCACCAGGCCATGTGGGGGTGGGGTGGGGGTGGTAGTGATAGTGATAGAGAGAAAGAGAGGGGACTGCAAGGAGGCGCTTGCAGCTTGTTTTCTAACGTCTCCCAGAAGAGAATTATATATATAGATATTTATTCATATAAAAACATATACACATGATTAGCACAAAACATATTAAGGTATTTTAACCAGCTCTGCTTGAATAATAAAATCAGTAATTAAATAATATAACAATAATTATTGAATAATATTTACAATTATAGTTTGAACTTGCAAGCTTTTTGAAAGTTTGTTTAAACCTGGCTCATAACTTGTTTTCAGTTTCAAGCACGCCTTAAGATTTTTTTTATTTGTTAGTTTGCTTCAGTGTTTCTTCCAGACTTTTTTCTCCGAAGGGGGGAGTGGGGGGGGGGGGGGGAGCACTTAAAATTTTAGCGGAGGACGGACTAAAATTTCCGAGGGGGCGGACACTGTTAAAAGTATATATTTTCTATATAAAGTTCATTTCGTCCGGGGAGGGGGGGTAGACTCTTCGGGGGGGGGGGGGGGGGGGGAGGGGGGGGGGGGGGGGGGCGGGGGCGGAGTCCCTCCCAAGAAATGCCCGGAAGAAACACTGGTTGGCTAATGGCTTCTTTACTTTTTATTTTATTCATGCAAGAAAACGCCTGCTCGCTTAAATATAGTGACCCGAAGATCGTCAGCACTCCAAATGCTAACTTCTTTACCTCGTTGTAGTATCTTGGGAGAATATTCCATGCGTCACATAATAGTGCCTAAACTCGCGACATTTAGAGCTGTCCAGTTGTGCAGCGAAACATGCATGTTTTTACGGGCCGCCAAATCTTCTAACTTTCTCCTGAGTTCCGTGAAATGTTTGGTTTTCAAATCCAGCCATTTGATTTGAAGCAAACCAGCATCCATTCCATATGGCTCAATGTTGATCGCATTTGTTTTTGTGTTAAGAGAATCTACTATATACGTCAAAGTTTAGCGTACTTGCATTTGTTTCGAATTGCTCAAATCTCTCAGTGAATCCATCCTTCATTTTGTTTATTGTAATGCCTAAGTAATTCATGTTAAAAGTAACATTGGTTTTATCATGATATTTTTTTCAAATCTATCAAAATTAAGTAATGTATCGCTCTCTGTGACTTCAACAAAAAGTTTTTTTTTTTCGAAACAATCAACTTTTTCAAGCAATGCATAGGTTAGGTTTTCCTTTCCTTGCAGTTTTACATTTAGCTCTTTTAGTTTCTTTGTAATATCCACCATGAAGTTGAATATTTCAATTCGGGATGGACAATTCAATAGGAAGTACATTAAAATTGGAAGTAACTAAATATTCAAACAGAATAGCGAGTGTTTATTGTTTATATTTATTATTATATCGTTCATCACCGAATATTGCAGAACAATATTTTTAAGAGTTTCGAAAATAAAATAATTATGTGTGCATGGAGCAGAAGAGCCGCATCCTGACATCAAAAGAGCAGCATGCGGCTCGCGAGCCGCAGGTTGCCGACCCCTGACCTATGATACTAGTATTCTGATTGTTATTGCCCCTAAAAATGCTCCATCAAGCCACACCTTTGGTGCTAGTATTCTAATTTCTAAAACCCCTTGAAGCACCCTATCTAGCGATGCCTGTGATGTTAGTATCCTAAATAATAAAAGCCATCAAAACACCCTACCAAGCCACTCACACGACGGTAGTATTCTAATTACTAAAGCCCCATAAACACTCAACTAAAATGATAAAGCTAGTGTTTTCATATATACACCCCTAGCAATCGACCCGAGGGTGGTCAAATTATCATCCATGAAATTCTCGAGCTACGCAAGATTGACAGAACCTTGGGTACGTCTAAGTTTAACGACACTCCTACGATACCACGCGAACTACGCCAGAAAACAAGAGAGCTCCAACCTCCTGGTTAGTCCACATGCCGGGCTGACACATCGCTTACCGAAACACATTCTCGGCTAATCACACAACATTACCCTGCTGTTGGCAAACATTGGAAATATTGGTCTAGACAACAGCTCATCGGGGTATTTCTGCACTCAAAAGCATGGGCGGTGTGGGCGTGATGGATGCTATTTATACATCATTGTGCCTGCTGTGTTTAGACTAGCCCTTCATTGTTTATGTAATCAATGACATGAAATAGCAAAAAAAAATAATAATATTTTGTTTGGTCGATGCTATTGGCAATATGCAGTAAGCCATTACAATAATCCTTAATTTGCAAAAAATTAAGTTTATGTCAAATTAACTACGGTATTAAATCCAATTAACAAGAACTTAACATTACTACTTATTATAATTTTATTTATCTTATCGATAATCTCTTTTAGTATTACAAGGCTCTTCTCTTTTCAATTAGAGAGTTGTTATTTGATATTTAATCTATGATTTTTAAGGCTGTTATCATTCCACAAGCTCGTGTCAGCGGCCAATGTCCCAGCAGGGACGACAGGCACACCTAACCTAACCTAACCTATCATTCCACCTTTCTTTACTGTATTTAAAAAATACAATATTTCGAAATTTTTAATTAAATTCAATCAGAGTTTGTTTCCATTTATGAAGATAATACTTGTTCCATTAATTAAAAAAAAAAAAAAAAAAAAAAAATAGCAACAAAGTATTCACAAGGATTTAAAAAATAATATTGACACTTTCAAAAGATGTTGTATTACAATGATTAGAATGCCTACATGTATAAATAAAAATAATCGACTCAATGTTTTGGTATTGGTCACACCACGCTTCACCAGTCAAACAACAGCTGTTGTCTTGACGCCCATACCAACATGAGAACACACCAGCAACATGCATGCTCGTCAGGGGAGACTATCGATAAGAAACCAGTGCACGACCCTGGGCGTGATTGGGCGATCCGATAGTTCAAAGCTGGACAGATCGATGACGGTATAGACTAGTTCGATACTACACCGGATCAACCGGTGCATTGGTTTCGTTTACAGCATGCGCCACCTGGTGAGATTTACCTGAGTCTAACACAACCTGCTGACTGAGATTTGGAAAGGTGTTGGATCGCTGAACGAATCATATTCGGAGATTTCTGTAACCATACGTAACATACAAAAGCTATATACATCTTAATGGAGTTTTATATTTTATAACATACATTTAAACATTCACACACACATATAATAAATGTACACACACCACACACATACACACACACATATATATATATATATATATATATATATATATATATATATATATATAGTATATATATATATATATATATATATATATATATATACCTATATGTGTGTATATATACATAAATAGGTAGCGTATTTTTAAAAAGCTTATAATACAGTTTTCAATACACTACTTTATTTGAGTGTACAACGTGACATGAAACAATATATTACAATTTGGTTTGTTGAGGTTTAATTGATATCTTCCACCTACCCCATCTCTATTCTTAAGTTAACCAAAGCTTACCAAGCCTTAAACACCCGTTGGATGCTGTACACATACCTCTACACACTTACCTGTACACATACATGTACACATAATGTACACATACCTGTACAAATACATGTACACATGCCTGTACACATACCTCTACACATACCTGTACACATACCTGTACACATACATGTACACATAATGTACACATACCTGTACAAATACATGTACACATGCCTGTACACATACCTCTACACATACCTGTACACATACCTGTACACATACCTGTACACATTCCTGTACACATACCTATACACAGACGTGTACACATACCTGTACACATTCCTGTACACTCACATGTACACATTCCCGTCCACATACCTGTACACATTCCTGTACACTTACCTTTCTCATACTCTCAATCGACCGGCACTTAACTACTGAGCAAAGGAATTGATTACGGTAGACAGTCAATAATTCATTTCGATTGATTGCCTGTACATATTTATATCCACGTTTACCCACCGATAGATATTTGGTAAGTTTTTATAGACAATGGTTTGGTCTCAACACACGAAGATTGGTTCTACAGAGTGAGAAGTTCGAGGTTCGAAGCCCGGACAGTGAAAGAAGGCGTTGGTAAGTAAACAACTCCAAAAGCTGCCGTATCAACAATTACGGTTATTTTGTTGTAGTAGTAACGATTACTCATTACATTAAAAAGGCTCAATATTGCCAAAGAATGTACATCTGGAACTGGAATTCCATGTGTAATATATTGGGATTTGTGAGGTCAGGGGAACTCACTCTTCTTGTATTAGTTATATTTATAATGTTGTTATTGAGTGATGTCCCTTGTATTTATCTATTGTTACTTCCTGTTCCGGTCCTTCCATCATGTAGTCGAAGGCCCAATAAAATCTATATACAAACAGCATGGCTTCTCGTCAGTGTGTTATAATAGAACCACTCCAATCTACCTCACCATGGACGTCAACCAAGGCATTGAAGAAGGTAATCATGGGTTGCCATGGCAACGTGGCCTTTGACTCGACCATAGCTGGTTTTGTCCAAAGAAATATTAAGCCTTACATGGAATACACCCAGACAAATCTGTTGAAAGGAAACTTCAAATGGGACGCTACCCTTGTCTAATTTTGGAGTTTTCTTTCTGAAGTGGGTTGCTGATCAAGTTATCGAACCCAATCCATAAATGGGGCTTGAACTCGAGAATTTCAGGTTATCAACCGTGAGCTGTTCCACCCGACCACGCAGTTTATTTTAGTGTACATGTAAAGGGTGTCAATCTTTTTGTTAAACTGACCTATGACGTCAGGCAAGTAGGGGCGGGGTGGTTCTAACGTTTGGGAGTCGAGTGAGATTGTAGGGATATATCAGTTAGGTGGGTAAAGGGGGGTAGCATTCATAGTGGCCATAGGAACAACGTTTGAAAGAAACAGTGGTAGCATTATATTTAAAAAAAAAAGTAAAATAAAAGTTATTATTTTCTTTTTACCACTAAGTGTGGGCTATTGGAATGGTGGAGAACAATATGTGTACAGGTATGTGTACAATATGTGTACAGGTATGTGTACAGGTATGTGTACAGGTATGTGTACAGGTAAGTGTGTACAGCGTTGCGGTCTGTTGCCAAGTTTAAAGAAGATAAACATTAGTTAAAATGGTGCGTCACCAATTATGGACGACGCATAATTACATTGCTGCCCTTCGTTTAAATATTTAACTAGAATATAAGGGAAATAACTGTCAATTAAATAGCTAAAATCACAAAAAGAACTAACATTACATTATGAATAACAATGCATAAACCGAAGAATTTTATTTATAATAATAAATATTTCTTAACTAAAGAAAAATTAACTAATTCTAGCATGATTATATAATATTATTTACTGTAGGTTTTGTCATATTAAAAGCTTAACTGAAAAACTTTACATTTATAATAAATAATTATCTTCATTTATGGCTAAGTACCTATACAAGTTACATTATTACATTTAATATAACACAAGTTAATTTTGGATTCCCTCTTTAAAAGAGGACATAAATAATGTCACTGAACTTCTTCCGGTATCTCCTCTAGAATTATCTTCTCAATCTAACACTATGTATCTAGTAAGTAACGACACAGTTATATTCCCACCATATCACTGCTATTTGATATTGAGTGTATATAGGTACATATTATTTATATATAAAACAGTTCCCTTAGCAATAAAATGTAAAATGTTCCTTCCCTCTTTATTATACCCCCCCCCCCCCCCAATTTAAATCTTTTCCTTTGCTTCCCCTCAGCACTACGTGCATTTATTCCATTAAACATCTGCTCCCATAAAGTATATTGCGAGCCTAATATAGCAGAAATGAGGTATGGGAGTGCTTTGTTATTTTGTTATATTAGTGTTATTTACATTAGGCTGGCAAACATAAAATAGTAGATTGCTAGGGAAATTTCGTTAAATTTGTCAAAACTAACTAGAAGCATTTAAAAGTGTTATGCTTACATTAGCAAAAGTGGAAAGAGGTTAGATTAAGGGCTCTATTTTAGCATCCTTTTTCGAAAGCATATTCGAAGCTTAGCAATATGCTTGGCAGAAACAAACCCAACTTGCATGCCGTGAGGGTACGGGCGTTAGCGATGAACTGAGAGATGAAGCGAATCCACCCAGCTGTGAGGGTGGATGAATTGAGATGAAGAAATATTCAACACGCGTTCAAGTTCAAAATACAATGTTCTTTATTAAAATTTATAATCAACCTCCTACCTAACCTAACTAATCTATTCTTTACTGTATACTGTTCATACTATATGCTATCCAGAGGCGTAGCGAGGAGGGGGGGGGGGGCGGACCGCACCGGGTGACACCAAGGCAAAAAAATACAAAATATATAGAGAAAAACTTGAGGGGGGGGGGGGTGCAAATCGAAATCGAAAGTTTGAAGGGGGGGGGTGCAAATCGAAAACTTGAAGGGGGGGGGGGTGCAAATCAAAAGTTTGAGGGGGGGGAGTGCAACTCGAAAATTTGGAAGTTTGTCCCCGGGAAGGGTCGCTACGCCTCTGGGGGGGGGGGTGACACCATTAAGTGCCGAACAGGGTGACGCCACTGATGCTATCTAGTATTACTAACTCTACTAACTACGTACTCCCATGACCAATCCTAACACTATCTAACTGTTCTCTACATAACTACGTCTGCTCCCTATTACAACCTAACACCTTCTGCTCTCCTCGCTAGCTACCTATCAACTGCCGCCAATCTTACTACTGGCCCACGCCTCAGTGGTCAGCTGACCGTCCCACGTGACCGGTCAGCTCCTGTACGTCCATTGGTCTTCACCCAACTATGTCTGTTTCTCTATCTACTTGACCTAAACTAGCGTCATCACACATGCCTAATAGGAAAAAGAAAAACATACCTTTTAACTATCGAAATATAATTCTATTGAACAGTAATTTTTTTTAAAAAAGGAATAAAAAAAGTATCCAAACAAGTTATTGCTGATGGAATTTCATCCAAGTGATTTTTATTTAGGCTTTTTTAAATGCGCTAATAAATGCGCTGGTAATGAGTTAAGGCGCTTTACGTATAAATTTACACGCTTTTAGTTTTCAAAAACATTATATTCTATTTTTCTATTGTGTACATTTTGTTTGGTATATAATGCGAATGAAAATAGTGTACACTTTATAATATTACACCTATGGTGAAAAACGGGGTATTTCTTTAGGATGTAAGCTTTTGGCTGTTCCATCAATGGTAAAAACTAGCTGTTCCGTCACACGAGTCGCCTATTTATTGAAATATTAATCAAGGGAAGCAACTTTTAATTTAATATCACAAGTCAATAAAAAGTAGAAGCAGTGTATTAAAAAATAAATTTGATACTTGTTTATTAATTAAGTACCAATACATAATAATTTAATGTTTTTATTAACAGCAATGATAAACTAGTTTTTTGCTGAAATTCTTATTAAAAAAATTACCATACTTATAAATAAATACCTTTAGCTTTCTATGTTTATTTTTGAAATATATAAGATAAATTACATACTTTATTGAATGTAATAGGTATAAAAACTCAAATTTTGAATCCCTCTTTACAGGGACCAATCAGTTGTGTAACACCTCATTACCCCCGATTCCCAGGCAATAGGAAGCAAAGTGAAGGCAAATACCACCCCTCCACAGACCCGGGAGCCATAGCTGCCCCCAGGTAACGGACAGACTGTAACAATATATACTTATATAAATATATATGTGCGTGTCCGTGCATATTATGTATATACATATAGCCAGTGATTTGCTGAAGTTGTTACAAAAGCTCGAAACACACAAATTGTAGAGATGTCTGTGAGACGAAAAAAATAATAAGAAACATAGGTAGAAAGGTGCTAGAAGAAAGGATAGAGCACCTCACATGGAATCACCCCCCCCTCCCCCCAACCACCCTCCCCATGTCAACCCGTAACAAGCTTGTTCGGACGTCCACAAAAATTATACACTTTTCTTAACAATTACTGACATATCATTTATCGTTTGTGTCATAGACACGCATGAAGTAGAGTGCATGTTTTAGTGACCTGAGCATACACTGGGATAGAGTGGTCAGCACTATGCCCCCAGCCGCTTTTACTTTCTCTAACTGGTGTTAGGTATCCATGAGAGCTGGGTGTACTGAAAGATGTTCTACAGACTTAAGGTCCCAAATAGAGAGTCGAGTGTTGGTAGGAGTTAAACTACTTGCACCAGAGACCTGATTAAACAACTTGGGTTGTGTGTATGTAGCTGGTGATCCTAAATTTTACATACATATTTTTTTTCCAAGCTTTATATAAATACATATTAAAACTAGACTCACGATTTTTTGAGTCAAATAAATAAAATGCTTTAGAAGGTATAAATATATGATATGAGGTTGTTTCATTTGAGTTCATTTTTTAGATTGTTACCGTCATTAAACAAAACTTAATGTAGGTGATAAAACGAACAATTTTTTTGTTTTGTTTTTTTAAATGGAAGGAAAAATGAGTCAGGATTTTTTTTTACAGTTTGAAGCACTATATTAAGTCGCAAGCCCATCTACTTTTGTTTTCATTCATCACCTAGGACTTCTATCCTGCAGAGTTACGAACTTGAAACACCGCGATGCAATTACATTTACCCAAGTCGAATTTTTAGGACAACCCATTCCCCCCCCCCCCCCCCACCTCTGTTTGGATGTGATGGATGGTGACTTTTCATACTACTATAATTAGCAATGCTGTTCTAGTGGCACTTTATATCAAGTTTTAAGATTTTTGATGATGTGTAAACATCAAATTTACTTTTTAAAAACAGTAATAAGAGAAATATATACCTTATATACATACATACATACATATATATATATATATATATATATATATATATATATATATATATATATATATATATATATATATATATATATATATATATATATATACTTGTGTGTGTATATTTTCATAGAAATATGGACAAAATTACACCCCCCCCCTCTCCCTCGCGATGATTTAATCCTGGCTACGCCACTGTTGATAGTTACCACAATAAAATACCATAGAAATGACGACACTTACAGCGTCTTGAAGTGGCACCACAAGGAGCCGTTTTTGTTATTGAATAGTGCACACACAAATTCCATTATAACACTGTGTATGCCGTGACCACAGCACCCAGTAAATTGAGTTTTTCCTGCTATTTTTTTTTTCTTTCTTACTTTGACGATGTCTAAGGTTTTATGACAAAAAGGTCAGGTTGTGAAAGAAAATAATGTGTATGTTAAATCACCCCCCCCCACCCACTTCGTGCCAGACCCACCCTGCCAATGCCCACCCACGCCCTGTTGTAAATATCCTCCCTTGTTTCATAACGTCGGTAAATCAGGCTAGCGTCTGATGGAGCAAATCCGGACACGGGGGGGGGGGGGGGGGTGATGTACGACATCTCATTCGTCTGCTGACACACTTCGGTCGTCTGCGAACACGGTCAGGTCGGCTTATAGCAATGTAGTCGTCTGCTTAGAAGATGTGGTCGCCTGCTGTCAAGATGTGGTCGTCTGTTTACAAAATGTGGTCGTTTGATCACAAGATGTGGTCTTCTGCTGACAAAATGTGGTCGTCTGTTTACAAAATGTGGTCGTTTGATCACAAGATGTGGTCGTCTGCTGACAAAATGTGGTCGTCTGTTTACAAAATGTGGTCGTTTGATCACATGATGTGGTCTTCTGCTGACAAAATGTGGTGGTCTGTTTAGAAAATTTGGTCAATGGATCAGAAGATGTAGTCGTTTGCTTACAAGATGTGGTCGTCATGTAACAATGTGATCGTCTGCTGATCTATTGTAGTCGTCTGCAGGCAAGATGTGGTCGTGTGTTTACAAAAAGTAGTAGCCTGCTGACAAAAAGTGGTCGTCTGCTGATATTTTGTGGTCGTCTGCTTACAAGATGGGGCCGTAAGCTCGTCTGGGCGTAAGGGTTGCTATGACATAACAGTTACTGCGGCATAGTGTTTACCCAAAGTGGCTAATAGTGGCTACTAGTGGCTAATAGTGGCTACTACTGGCTACTAGAGGCTACTAGTGGCTACTACTGGCTACTAGTGGCTACTAGTGGCTACTAGAGGCTACTACTGGCTACTAGTGGCTAATAGTGGCTACTACTGGCTACTAGAGGCTACTAGTGGCTACTACTGGCTACTAGTGGCTACTAGTGGCTACTAGAGGCTACTACTGGCTACTAGTGGCTAATAGTGGCTACTGATGGCTACTAGTGGCTACTAGTGGCTACTAGTGGCTAATAGTGGCTACTGATGGCTACTAGTGGCTACTAGTGGCTACTAGTGGCTACTAGAGGCTACTACTGGCTACTAGTGGCTAATAGTGGCTACTGATGGCTACTAGTGGCTACTAGTGGCTACTAGGGTTAGGTGTGAGGATATTTCAAGTAAACATTTTTTGGGTTAACCTTTCTAAATACAAATAGCAATAGGGTAGATGAGTGTAACATTATTTTTATTCAAATCAGTCTGTTAGGTCCGCCGGCATTCAGGTGCGTGTTCATAATAGGTACCTGGCTTTTGGGTAAAAAGGCTACGTGATATATCTTCATCATGCCTTAGTATTGTCTCGTACATTTCAATCGTCTTATTTATTTAATTACCAGATGAATTCCTTTTTATCAGCTCGATTCTTTACTTAACTGAAACAACGATGCATCAAAGAGGTTTAATTAACTAAGGTCAATTATCAGCACATCAGGAATCAGACGAAAATTGGGTAAATTATGTGCGATTCCAGTAACCGTTCTACATCAGTAGCAGAGTTTCTTCGAGGCATCTACCGCTCCCCCCCGAACGAGATGGATTTTATATAGTAAACATACACTTTTACTAGTGTCCGCCCCCCTCCCCCCGAAAAATGTAGACCGCCCCAACCCCCTCCCCGAAAATTTCAAAAGCCCCCCCCCCCCCTCCCGGATAAAAAAATCTGGAAGAAACACTAATCAGTAGGTACTCAGTTAAAATAAAAAAAAAACCTGTCTTTTATCTTAGGTTTGAGGTGACTTCAGATGAAGATACAGTAACCTGCAGACCTTAGTTCAGCCGGATGTAGTGAGCTATTGGATTCAAAACGATTGAGAACAGCTTTAAAAGTACTGTGTTTTTACAGACACCGAAATAAACGACCAGTTCAGAATAACTGTCATTTCAAACACTGAGAATGAATTCACAATGTAGCTCAGTGATCAGTTCCTTACAAAAATAAAAGGAACTATGTAGCCACCTTCAAGGCAGTTGGTTAATGCCCTTTAAATAGTTTACACAAGGGATGTAACTTTTAATTTAATATTTATATACTATAATCGGCAATTAACCTGCAATATAAAAGAACATTTCGCTTGTTTGCCATAATTTATTATTTGTTATTAAAGAATTAGTAAATACTAAAGCAAATGTATGGTGATAATTAAGGTGAATTTTGAAACATAATTAAAACCTTGCTTTATTTTTTTACTAAAACGCATATTTTATGACTTAAGATTGATCAAAGACATCAGAAACTACATTTTGAAACTATGGTCGTTTTCCTTTTTTTCTTAACTTTAGATTCCTTCAAATAAAAAAAAACATTTACAAAAAGTTAGTGCAAAAGCTCTCAACTCCACTATACAACAGAATTCAATGGTGTAGGACAGGGGTCGGCAACCTTTTGAAGCGAAAGAGCCAAAACTTACAATTTTCAAAATTTCCTTGGTTTTAAAGAGCCACTAACATTTTTTTATTACAAATATTTTTTTTTTTATTAAAATTATTAGTATTTGTGCAAGGAGCTGGAGAGCCGCACCTTGATATCAAAAGAGCCGCATGCGGCTCGCGAGCCGCAGGTTGCCGACCCCTGGTGTAGGAAATACGCTCTAACAGACACAATGGACACCTTCAGAAACCTACACCTCAAAACCATCACACCCAAAGCCAGGGAAATAACCTACAGACTCATCTACAATTCAACACCCCTAGCAAAACAACAGAAACCATTTTGCCCACTATGCAGACAAAACACACCCGAAACCGAAACGCACATCTATTTAGAATGCCCCACCATACAAAACATGAAAAAGACGCTAGAAAACAAAATAATAAAAAACGAGACCTACAATATCGATATAGTCATAACTCTAAACAAAATCCCAATACAAAGAGATAGGACGGACCTAGAGCAAAAAGCAAGGTCGGTAGCTATATATAGACAGACTATTTGGAACAGCAGAATAAAAGCAAAACACGACAAGGTACAGTTCACGGGACACGTACTAGACTTGATTTATCGTAGACGACTCGACAATGACAGCACTCAAACACATATACCATAATTAACAACACCAAAACGTAAAGAACATATTACACTGCTTTTGCCACCTGGAACGCCTAATCGAACTGACACATCCCCCTTTCATCACACCCTCTCCGCCCCCCCGCCCCTAAACCTCATGATCCCAATATCAAATTTCCCCTCAAAACTGCATCCCCTCGTCCCCATCACCACCACCCCTGTGATGAAGTACTATGTTAAACAGTGACAATGATGTATTATCCAAATACATTTCTAACAACATCAATGCAACTCCCACCCCTCAACCCTCATGTCCCCACTCTGTGTCGCATCATTTATCATTTGGCATTTCATTTTCCTATTGTTGCTTTTTGTGTATTGTTTAATTTATAAAGCTTACAAACATTGTAAAGCTATCATTTGTTACTATATTACTACTATCATATATGTAAGGTACTTTGGTCCACAACGTACAAATGACCCCAATGACCCGTACTCCTTTTGTATTCATTGTATTATTACCAAATTAACACTTACAGTTGTTTCGTTAACTTTACTAACTCTTTTATGTGAACACCAATTTTTTTTTGATCTATAAAACTCCACTGTATCCCTACACGTGATAGCTACACGCCTACCCACCCCTAACCTGTCGGTACTTAACATTCATCTAAACATAAACACCGACTTGAACATACCAACCTTTCACCCTCCCACTAATTCGCTCACACAGCAATCTGTTCGTCAAACCCTCCCCCCCCCACCCACACACACTACAAATGGTAACACATCAGCAGTCAGATAACACAGCACAAAATTTGACGCTTGGCTTGCCTTAAAACACGCAGTCACCCTCTCCACGCCTCGTCAGACACAGCTACCCACTCCCCCCTCTCCCCCTCTATCCACTTACCCTCAGACATGAAAACACCACTTTCCCTTTAACTGTTCCAACGACCCCACCACCCACCCCAACATCAATTTCGAATATCTATTCATTTACTTTTTAAAGTTCTAAATCTTGTTTCTTTCCCCTCTTTTTTTACACAGCAACCTTTTGAAAACTCAATGCGACCAGTACATAAATAAACACTCTTTTAACTAGTCAACTTAATTTGTTTCCCTACATTGAAAATGCTCCACTGGCCCTTTGTCATTCTCGGAAAAATATCCTTTCCACTCCCCACCCAGACTTCTGACACGTTTATTTGACCTTCACCCCTTTTACTGCCATCTTTTGTAATTTTTGTTATAATCATATACATGACATCACGTAAAATTTCATTATGTACATGTTCAAAACCTTTCGTTTTCATTTGAAACTATGTAAAAAATGTGATGTTGATGTACTTGTTTTAATTGCAAATAAAAGTATTAAAAAAAAAAAAAAAAAAAAAAAAAAAAAAAAAAAAAAAAAAAAAAAAAATTCAAAATAAGAGACAATTTCAATAGACTTGAAAAGCTGGTTCCAAATGATTCAATATTATTTTGCCTGAAAGCATATATTTCAACCAAAATTGAATATATTACATTTGTGTAATAAGTACAAAATTACTTCCAGTTTCATTAAGGCTAGAAATAGTCAAAGAAATTATTACTAGTAATATAATAGTAATTTAGCAAACGTTTTTATTTTTAATTGTGATTAGTAGAGTCAGAGTGTGGTGATTGGGGATGTTTTATTATTTAATATAAATACAATACAATACTACGCTATACACCATAGATCACCATTGTATATTTTTATCATGGAAGACCATTGTTCTGACTTTTATTGTTTTACTCTCCCTGGCCATTCCGGTTGACTTCAAGGTGAGGTTGAGGGCAGGTTTTTAAAATATTTGAATTAATAAAATGATTCTAAACGACTTGTCAACGGCTTATATTCGATACAAAAATATAACATTGAGTGTAATCGATGGTTACCAAACTGCTTTAATTTTTAATAATGGTACTATAATTTTATCGCATGCCATATTTTGTAAAAAAAAATTTCAATCTTTTTTTATGATTACATAAACTTTTCAAGCCTATTACATAATGGAATATTATTTACATTTATTTCATTAGTCGGAAAGCATCGTCACTATACCGTACGGACTAGTTGAGCGACTTTAATGCAGCTGTTTACAGGGACTTGTCCCGTCACTCACATATTAGTCAGCCAATTAGTGTAGGGGTCATGTAACAAACAGTGACCTCAGGGGTCATGTAACAAACAGTGACCTCAGGGGTCATGTAACAACAGTGACCTCAGGGGTCATGTAACAAACAATGACCTCTGGGGTCATGTAACAAACAGTGACCTCTGGGGTCATGTAACAAACAGTGACCTCTGGGGTCATGTAACAAACAGTGACCTCAGGCGTCATGTAACAAACAGTGACCTCAGGGGTCATGTAACAAACAGTGACCTCAGGGGTCATGTAACAAACAGTGACCTCAGGCGTCATGTAACAGTGACCTCAGGGGTCATGTAACAAACAGTGACCTCTGGGGTCATGTAACAAACAGTGACCTCAGGGGTCATGTAACAAACAGTGACCTCAGGGGTCATGTAACAAACAGTGACCTCAGGGGTCACGTAACAAACAGTGACCTCAGGGGTCATGTAACAAACAGTGGCCTCAGGGGTCATGTAACAAACAGTGACCTCAGGGGTCATGTAACAAACAGTGGCCTCAGGGGTCATGTAACAAACAGTGACCTCAGGGGTCATGTAACAAACAGTGACCTCAGGGGTCATGTACCATTTAGCTCCGGGGGCCTGTAACAACCATTATACTCACTGCACCCCTCTCACCCACACAGAAATGTCAGTTCATTGCCCCCCCCCCTCTCACACACACACACATACATATGTCAGCTATTTAGCTCAGTGCCCCCCTACCCACACGGAATTATGTCAGCTCATTGCATCCCCCCCCCCATTCACACAGAAATATGTCAGCTAATTAGCTCAGTGCCCCCTACCCACACGGAATTATGTCAGCCATTTAGCTCAGAGGTCCCCACATACAGAAATATGTCAGCCATTTAGCGCAGAGGTCCCCACATACAGAAATATGTCAGCCATTTAGCTCAGAGGTCCCCACATACAGAAATTTGTCAGCCTTTTAGCTGAGCGCCCCCCCCCCCCCTCCATCCACACATAAATATATGTCAGTCATTCGGCTCAAATATCAAGGCAAGTTACAGACTGAGCAACACATAGGTTGCACCGTAGTCCTGAAATCTAAGTAGCCAACAACAACGTCACTATCATTCAAACACTAGCTAGCTCTCAACCCCACGATTTCAGAGATGTAGACATAGAAGGGGAATACACCCTACCCCTCCCCCTTACGATTTCAGAGATATAGACACAGAAGGGGGATAAACCCTTACTCCCCCTACACCCCCCCCCCCGCCCTCTTTTCATAAAATGTCTGGAAAAAAATCAACTTTTTGTAAAGTTATACACAATCATTACTTTGACAATAACTTTGAAAACAAATAAGATAAAAATATCATTAACTGCTTTAGCAATGACATTAACAACGACACTGACAACCGTAGTCACACTGACATTTACATCACATTAGATAACTAAATTGACGACTCCATTGACACGTTATCATGCGTGTTTAATGGTCCCCTCATGTAGCAACAAATTTAGAACCGCTGCTACATCTCCATATTTTTCCTCTAGACTAGACGCCAGCCATAAAATTGTTCTTACACGTAACAAATAGAGAAGGGGGAACAATCGTCGCATACAGAACACTGGCCGGGGTGGTGGGGGGGGGGGGTGTAAAGGCACCCTTACAGCGGGTTCAACAGCCGTCCATTAATCGGGTCTGTGGTAAGACCCTTCTCTTAGACAAAAATCTGGCCACTTTGATTTATTATTGGTTTTACCACGCATCGATTTCTTTTTACCACTTCTTAAACTGTTTCTATTCAGGTTCTCCTGTTGTTTTGTTTTGTTTATAGTGTCCTAGCTTATGAGTACAAACGGTTATGGTGACCTAACCTATGCAACCACTCCAGAATCTCTTCGATAGAATGGTAACATTATACGTCGTTTTTTCTTCTTGAATCTTCTTCAGAAATTATTTATTTTTTGTATTAAATATTTGTATTTAATAGATAGCATGGGAAAAAAATTAGAAGACGGAAACAATATATGATAAACTGTTTAGCGAATGTTTTCGCAGTTTGAAGTTTTACATTTAAAGCACCGCAATACATGTCTGTTTGATGAATGTAGAGCACAAATAGACTTCTGACATAAACAGGGAACTGAAAAATTTCATTTTTTTTTCTCGCCCGACGTAAGAGCCTGCTAAACTTCAATCGTCTGCCGCACCAACAAGGGCCCCAAACAATAGCTGACCACTTTACCTTATATATACAAATTACAATTGTATTTAACTTGTGAAGCCGTAGGACAAATCTTGCAATCAGGGTTTCACTCGTTTATTCCAAGCTGTCGTCTGCTGTGGCGTTTGTCTGTGACACTACACCAGGGGTCGGCAACTTTTTGAGCCGGACGAGTCAAAAGTTACAATTTACATAAGTTCCCATTTTTTAAAGAGCCACTTACATTTTTATTTCAATATTTTGGCATTTGATTATGATTAGATATATACATTTGATTTTGATTTGAAATAAATAACTTTGAATATGAAAGAATATTTATACTTAAAAAACATACTAATATTTCGCACAAAACATATTGAAGTATTTTAGCTAGCTCTACTATGATAAAATTAGTAATCAAATAATATAACTATACGACTATCCCAATCCAGATTAGAAGCCAATAGCCTTTTTTTTTCTTTGTTTACGGACACCACCGGCTCAGTAGGTGTCTCCCTAGCCAGACAGCCCACACCACGACCAACTCCGACTCTAGCTTGGGTATCGGTCGCTTCTGTCTTCAGTTCTCACCGTGCTTATCTTTCACCCCACTGAACGCAGGGTAAACTTGTACCGCACCGGCTCAACCGTAGGAAGCTAATAACTTTTTAAAAAAACACGTCACTCAGGTCAAATCAATGTATACTAACCGGTAGATGAATGCATTCTGAATAAAAAATAATGTTCCTATTTAATGATATTCGAAAAAGTCGGCAGTGGCAAGAATGGAACCTTCGCCACGAGGCTGGCTACAGCACGGCCGTGGAACTGGTTCTAGTGCCCAAGCGGCTGTCAGCTGTCCGTATACTTTCTACCTCATCTACTCTCATTGTTCTCGGATGAGTGTTTTTATCCTGTTTAAAGTTGTTTTTCTTTATAATTTTAATAAGTTTTGAAAATAATATAAAATAATTATTAATATTGGTGAATGCAATTGAGAGCCCATTTTGACATCAAAGGAGACGCATGCGGCTAGCTAATCACTGCGTGTCTTTACCCTTATTATTGGTCCCTGACGGGATTCAAAATTTGGATTTTTATTGTGATGAAGAACCATGAATTCTGTATGTTGTTTTTTTTTTTTTTTTTTTTCTTACTTTTCTTTAAAGAAAACTGGAGTGTTTAATTTTAAAATATGACCAGATTTATTTCGCGATTTTATAAGAAAATCATGACGTTTTGTTAGATTAACGAAAAATAGATACAGTTTTATAATTTATAACATAAATTGATAAACAATATTTGAATGTTGCTTTCCAAATCAATTCTACTAATTTTATTGACTGTTACTCTAAATATAAAAGTTGCTTCCCTTATTTTATCTTTTAAAAAAAAACTCCCATTTCAACAAAATCAAAACGTAAACATAACTGATGGTTAGTAAATTGCGTCACACAAATTATAATTTCAATGCAAACGATACGATTTTCCAGTGGCGTCGCTAGGTTGGTTGTCTGGGGGGAGATAGCTATTACCCAACAGTCTAGTGAGCTGTGGTTTACGAGAATGTTTACAATCGTAGAGCCGGTCGATATAGTGAAGGCTATTAGGGGCAGATAATACAATTTTAAACTAAGGGGAGGTTAAAAATTTAGAACTTCCTGTCGTCTCTAAACTATGGTCACGGACTGCTGCCTTTCAAGGAGCAGATAATCGTCTTTTAGATATCGCGAGATACTGGTGGTGTTTTAAAGCAAGTATTTTTAGTTGTGCCGACTTCATAAATTAGGAATCACTAAAAAGTAGAGAAAAAAAAACAAATATAAAAAAAACTTTTTAGCTACAAGCTTTTAAATGCACTAAAAATAAGAAACAAAGAGTTTACTTTCTTTAATAAAAACTTTGGTCGCTCGTGCGATCTTTACAAATTTTAGTTTTTATAAAAGAAAGTAATTTTTTTCCTAGTGCATTGATAAGCTTGTTGCTATTAAGATTTTTTGAAAAAAAAAATTCTGTTGATACTTCCTAGTAAGCAGCGATGTGTAGATAATTTTAGCCTGAATTTAGCCGGGAGGGGGGGGGGCATTAAATGGGGGTTAGGAGAAAGTTTTTCTACATACATTTCAATTAAAGCGTTCACTCCTGATTGTGGAGCGGTTTGGTGCCTGATTGGTGATTGTGGAGGGGTTTGGTGCCTGATTGGTGATTGTGGAGGGGTTTGGTGCCTGATTGGTGATTGTGTGTCCCTTATTTGAAGGGATCCAAAATTTATGTTTTACATTCCTACAAGCAATAACTTCAGTTAACCGTGTCCTGGAATCACCCATCTTCTATTTTAAAAAGCTATAGTTTTTACATTTTAAGTATAGTACTGTTATTAAATTGAAACTAAATATAAATTAAATATGTCCCTTTTTGCAATAACCACATTTATTGCTTTTGAATACTAAATACAAAACCAATATCCTGAAAGAAAATTTTTAAATAGGCATACATTGTTAATTCATTTAAATGTCTTTGACTATTTCATTGAGTAGTTGCTTCCCTTGCACACCTTTTTTCTGCAACCATACAAAGAACCCGAAAAGGAGCCAATACCCGCCTTCCATTACGCATGCGGAAAATAAAGCCACCGGAAAAACGTTATGGAAATAACGTTTATAATTATTGAATGTAAAAATAAAGTCGATAGTCGTTGAGCAGTCTAAAGTTAATGCGTGAGCTCTTCTTCTTCGTTCTTAATTTTTAGTGTTGGAAGGGATCGAGCTTTATCTGCCAGGGGGTTCGAACTCGAGACTTTTTCGAATTTATCAACCATGATTAGCAACCATGAGCTTTACCGACTCGGCCAAGCCGACCCCCTACGAATTACGCTCTTGCTAGTTAAAAAATAGTGTATTATCTTATTTCATCGGCATTGAAGATTTAGTTACATTGTATTTGACAAAGCCTGTAGTGCGACAATATCAAAGTCCGCCGGTTTATATTAAACACGCTAGGCTAATTACCTAGATGTTCCAATCAGTACCTTCGCTAAATAAATAAAAGTATTGGCAGCTCGCAAAATCGTTTCATTACGTTTCACGAGTTTTAGCAGCTGATGTTTTTATTATAGTTATAGTCGGTATTGAGGGCTTTTTGTAAATATACAGAACGTTATTTATTATTTGTTTGAAATATATATATATATATATATATATATATATATATATATATATATATATATATATATATATATATATATATAATTACTGTAGAACCTAACATTTTATTTAGAAATGCATGCCCCTTATTAAAAGGGATAAAAATGTTTATAAGGTAAAACAATTGCCTAGTACATGTGGGCAATTTGATTCACTCTATCTTGATTTGAGTTCAGCAGGGAAAGTCTGTTTAAGTACTGCTAAAGTGTAAATATTGTGTTGCAATATATATTTTTTAAATCTGTCAGTTTTTACATGTGTGTACATTATTTATACAATTGATAAGTCATTGATATTTCAAGCCGCTCGGTTAGACTGAAATGTTGATTAGTGTAGGACTAGACGTGATGACACACTTCTAACGTCGACTAAAACATTTGAGATTGAATCGACAGATGTGGTCTTATACGTCTTGTCTACTCAAAATTCACTGACGTTTCTGTTTTTGCAGACTTCAAAACAAAAAGAATGTTAATTATTTTTTTGTCCAAACTATGATTACAATAAGAAAAATCTAAATTTACTCATGATACGACTGTCGATATAGAAGATGCAGCTTTATGTTTACACTAATTCAGACAGCAACAACATTTAAAAAATTATTAACTTTTTCTATAGTCCAGTGGTTCCCAAACTTTTTCGAGTGGCGACCCCCTTTTATAAAAAGTAAGTAACCCGCGACCAACATAAAATTAAAAAGTCGAAAATAGTAAGGAAAATAATTAGCACTAAAAGAAGATTTTCTAGTAGAATTTCAATATGAATCATTCTTGATAACTGGATAAATGCGATGGGGGAAATTACATGCTATTAACTAGCCTCAACATTCACGGTTGAGTTTTTGTTAACGCCAACCTCATGTCATTATCAGCATTAAACTTATTTCTTTGTTTTGTTTTTAATTAGAGAAGTGTTGAAAATCTATTCTCGCAAAGATTTGTAGACACAAAAGGAACTAAAACTCGAAAGGCAATTGATTTCACGATTGGGTATAAATGGTGCATACTACACCAAAATTGTTTGCGCAGTCTTTTTTATTTAACACGGTACGTGACGCTGAGTCATTCCGCAAATTTAAGAATTCATCTTGTAATTCATCGGGAATGTTGGCAATATCAAGGGAAGCAGAGATTGATTTAGATGTTAGCAGTGCCGACGCCAGGTTATTTAGCGCCCTAGGTAAAACTTATATATATATATATATATATATATATATATATATATATATATATATATATATATATATATATATATATATATATATATGGTGACAGGACAAATGATCTCAGGACAAATAATCTCAGACAAAATATCTCAGACAAAATATCTCACGGACAAAATAGATCGCCATGCCTTGAATTTTACCCTGTCTAAAGTTTATATAATGTTATCAAAGTTTTTAATTATTATGTACATTTTACTAATCGAGTTACACATTTTTGCGCCCCCCCTATGGATAGCGCCCTAGGCGACCTTCTAGTTCGCCTTATAGGTAGCGCCGGCCCTGGGTGTCAATGCAGTTTCTTCTTCTTTCAGCTCAGGGAAATAACGCCGCAGTTCGTTTTTAAGAGATGCAAGATGCCCAGAATCCTATTTCAAATTTTTATTTATCTCACAATCAGATTCATCTACCACACTGCAGAGTTTCTCAAAAATGGTAATATTTCCAATATTTATTTTTCTTCGCCAAATTTGCAGCTTTGATAAAAATGCCAAGAGAGTATCCTAAAAAGAGATAATATTCGTTCATTTTCCATGTAGCTTCAGATTAAGCTCATGTTGCTGTTTGAATATATCTGCTAGGTATGATGCTCTCTCCAACCACTCTTAGTCGTCAAAGTATATCAAAAGGTTTAGCTTCTCTTGCACTGCCAAGAACAACTTGATTTCATCTTTCAATTCAAAAACACGATTCACATTTCCTATTGACAGCCAGCATACTGTAATGTAGAACCTCGTGAGTTCTTGAAACAGACGGGTGTTTAGGGCTCCAGATTTAATTTAACTTAAGACTTTTATTAGCAATGGAGTCGGAAGAGTCTTGCTGGCGAGGGCATACCGATGAATCATGCAATGGATTCTCCTTGGTTAGGGAGCTAAATCTTTTACTGTTTTCCGAAAGCCTGATATTGACCCAAACATAGATGGCGCACCATCTGTACAAACCCCACAGCCGTTTTCCCACTTTAAGCATCCAGTTTCAAAAAACGTCTTTATTTTCTCCATGATATCTTCACAAAATATCAACTCTTCTTTGCTACCACCTGAATTAATAGAACGAAATATGTTGGATTTGTCATGTGCGCTGGTGTTCCAATAAGGTAATACTGAAAGCACTGTGGAGAGGGCCGGGGTGGGTGGCTGCAAAGCAGAGGGAAGAGGGACTGCTAATAGAGGAGAAATAATGTTTTTATAATTGATTACACTCGGCATTAATTTGACAGATTTGCCGTTGTTGGTGAATCAGATTTTGTAAGGATATTTATGTGTGTTTGTTTTCATAATATTTAGACCTCAGTAATATGGCGATATAATTACAGTATGTAGTTTTAAGCTTGTCGTTTGGGACGGGTGGTTGATAGAGAGATTCTAAAGTTTTTAAAGTGGTTCTAAAGTGTGAGATTCTAAAGTTATTAAAGTGGTTCTAAAGTGGGGAGATTCTAAAGTTATTAAAGTGGTTCTAAAGTGGGGAGATTCTAAAGTTATTAAAGTGGTTCTAAAGTGGGGAAATTCTAAAGTTATTAAAGTGGTTCTAAAGTGGAGAGATTCTAAAGTTATTAAACTGGTTCTAAAGTGGGGAGATTCTAAAGTTATTAAAGTGGTTCTAAAGTGGGGAGATTCTAAAGTTATCAAAGTGGTTCTAAAGTGGGGAGATTCTAAAGTTATTAAAGTGGTTCTAAAGTGGGGAGATTCTAAAGTTATCAAAGTGGTTCTAAAGTGGGGAGATTCTAAAGTTATTAAAGTGGTTCTAAAGTGGGGAGATTCTAAAGTTATTAAAGTGGTTCTAAAGTGAGGAGATTCTAAAGTTATTAAAGTGGTTCTTAAGTGGGGAGGTTCTAAAGTTATCAAAGTGGTTCTAAAGTGGGGAGATTCTAAAGTTATTAAAGTGGTTCTAAAGTGGGGAGATTCTAAAGTTATTAAAGTGGTTCTAAAGTGGGGAGGTTCTAAAGTTATTAAAGTGGTTCTAAAGTGGGGAGATTCTAAAGTTATTAAAGTGGTTCTAAAGTGGGGAGATTCTAAAGTTATTAAAGTGGTTCTAAAGTGGGGAGATTCTAAAGTTATTAAAGTGGTTCTAAAGTGGGGAGATTCTTAAGTTATTAAAGTGGTTCTAAAGTGGGGAGGTTCTAAAGTTATTAAAGTGGTTCTAAAGTGGGGAGATTCTAAAGTTATCACAGTGGTTCTAAAGTGGGGAGATTCTAAAGTTATTAAAGTGGTTCTAAAGTGGGGAGATTCTAAAGTTATCAAAGTGGTTCTAAAGTGGGGAGATTCTAAAGTTATTAAAGTGGTTCTAAAGTGGGGAGATTCTAAAGTTATTAAAGTGGTTCTAAAGTGGGGAGATTCTAAAGTGGTTATTCCACCTGTAATGGGTCAAGTCTGATGCTGGTTTAATGTATGTGTTTGTGTGTGTGTGTGGGGGGGTGTGCATGGGGATAGAGGGAATGCAAAAATAATCATTTTTGAAAATCGATAACAGAGTATGACGAGATGCCTAATCAAAAATACACCACCTATCTTTAAGCAAAGCACATGTATTCAGTTGATACATACCTTAATATTTCACATTATTACTAACAGAAACAAAAAATAATTATCTCGTTTTGTAATACTATACACTATTTATTTAAATTTTTAGATTTTTGTTCAGTTTGTTATAATTCTATTTTAAACGCACTGTTATGCCCTTTTAAGACTCTGGACATTAAATTGATAGGCTACGTCCATTATATCCCGTATACGATTGTCATAATGCGTGGTGGTACATAGTATCAACAAATTAAATCAGAAAAGAAAAAAGAATATTATTGTAAAATATAATTATTTTTTATCTATATGCAACTCGATAACAATCATCAAAAATACACCGACATAAGTCTGATATTCGACCATGATTTACATCGTAGGTCGGGTAGTTTGAGGGGCGTTCCATCTTTAGAAATATTTTGCCATCACTTAGGCATTGTATCGTGAACAGTGGATCAATATTTACGTTGGGTTAAGTCTATCTCTCTTTATTAACCCATATTCTGCTAGCGTCCCACTTATGGGACGCTTGTAAAAAAAATTGCTAAAATTTATTAAAAACTAGTTAAAACACAAATTATGTTTCATTGTATTTGAAAATGGTTAGACTATTGAATTTTTGTGTGTTTTGTGAAAAAAGTTAATTTAGAAAAATGTTATGGTGCCGGATTTGCAGGACTTGTCAAAATGGCGGAAAAAAGAAAACATGCGCACAGGAAAATGCATATCTTCTAAAATATTAACATTTTAAGTGCAAAATACATTTGAAACTTGTAGCAGTACCATATTTCTATCTGATAAAAATTTAAGAATAACAATTTTTTTTTTACTACTTCGTTATATCAAGTGTACAACAAGCGTCCCATAAGTGGGACGCTAGCAACGAATGGCCCCATGTAGATTGTTACACAAACGTCACATTTATTTGACACTAGCGAGAAACACATATGCAAATGTTTATGTTAAATGGTTATTTATGGTGAAACAATTGTTGACTATGTTAACTGCTGACTTTGGGGTGTTAAGTACTATTTATAGATATTTAACTATGACCTTGACCTATATTTATGCAGATTGTTACACAAACGTCACATTTATTGGACACTAGCGAGAAACACAGATGCAAATATTTATGTTAAATTGTTAATTCTGGTAAAACAATTGTTGACTTTGTTAACTGTTGACTTTAAGGTGTTAAGTAGTATTTATAGATATTTAATTATGACCTTGAGCTATATTTTCTTATATATTATTGTATTAAAAAATTGCAAATATTGAACAACTTACATTTTATTTTTAAGTTTTCAGAATTACTGCTTACTGAAGTATTTAATGCCATTGAATAGAAACTAATTTAGTATTACTGTAAATTTACTAGCGCGTGATATTAAAATTATAACAAACCAGAATAATAACGATGGCCACGATTGAGGTGAAATGATTCAGTCAAGGGGGTTGGTTAACTCTCTTCATATAAGAGCTCAAGCTACATATAGCAGAAATGTGAATTAGCTGTGTACTAGTGTCATGCCCCAATAATATTCCCATCCAAAGGTTCCCGATACCAGTTTTACTTTGTTAACTTTTTAAGGAGATTCCTGGTGTTAGATTGGGAGCTGTTCGCATAGTGAGGTGCATACATGGATGAGAGCCATGAACACTCAAAACAAGCCCCCAGAGACAGATCCATGCCCTAGACATAAGATGTCTGATGTCCTAATGTACGCCTGTGAGGGGGGGGGGGGGGGAATAGCAAGGGTAACAAAAGAGAAGATGGCTGGATGTCATCTGGGATTGGACCGGATCGTCTTTTGCAAATTCACTGAGGGCAGAGTTTCTTTCAGGCATCATTTCGGAGAGGGGTGCGGTGGGGGCTCTGCACCCAGAACAAAATGGAATTTATATACAAAACATACTTTTACCAATGTCCACCCTTCCCCTGAAATTTAAGTCCACCCCCCCCCCCCCTGAAAATTTCAAGTACGCCCCCCCCCCAAAAAATCAATTATTTATATTTAATTATATTACAGTTTCGATGAATAACAATATTTGTGATCATGTGTGTATACATAGATGTACTAGTCACAGCTTTACTTATTTCCAAGTGTTGTTCAATTTGATGGATGCTAGATTGAAAGAAAAATAGGCTTTTGAACAAAATTTCTGCATTTTAGACCATGGTATGGCTAACCCAATTGATCATTATCATTATTTTTAGCTGTCCTAAACAATGTAATCATTGGCCTAACAATACAAAATCAGTATACAGCTTAATTTTCGCGTGATTAGCCATATTTCGTGATAAATGATTTTATTTTTCAATAAATGTACATGGGGCCGTTCGTTGCTAGCGTCCCATTTATGGGACGTTTTTTAAAAAATCGATATTTAAAAAAGTATTGATTTTTTTAAAAAATCCATAGTCATTCCTTCATTCAGTGCCCAAAAGCTAAACCATATCAAAAAATTATAAAAATTTGAGACCTTGGGATAATATGGGTTAAGGGGATCAAAAATAAACTCATCTACACCCTCTGAGCTCAATAGATATTATAAACAGCTACTAACATTTAATATAAAGTATCTTTTTTAATTTCAAAGTTGTGACATTTTGTATCAATATCAGTATAAAATAAATTTATCTAGCCTCCTAGTACAAAAACGTAAATTCTACCTAAATAATGTTTTATACTATTAAACATTTACATTTTAAGCATCGTCTTTTAAAAGGCTGTACTCGTTCTTTAAAATTTTATTTCTTTTGAAACGTAAGTAAAAGTTGCGTCCCTTGCATAATAATACTGAATTTTTATATATATAAACAACATGAATCGTTGCCAATTGGGCTTGTAAAAAGGTCACCAACTTCTCGTTCTCGTACTTGCTAACTAGTAGTTTTTAAACAAATAATGTAAATCTAAATATTTTTATAAAATCGGTAAAAAAATAATAGAAAAGTTACTTTCGCTGTTATTAAGGGATTTAAGTTTGTAAACAATGTGTTCAGATCTACGTTCGGACTTGTGACAAGAGGACCTCCATGAGACCACCCAGCTCTGATGGGTACCTGAGTACCTGATTTACGTTGGGGGAAAGTAAAGGCGACGGGGTATAGTTCTGACCACACGATCTCTATAATTGCCGTCGTCAATAAAAAAAAAATGAACTCTACTTCATCTTCCCAATGGCTCGCTAGATCTAATGCGGACTATTTACATTTACTTTTCCTATTGTGATACCTAACTTATTTTTTGCTTTCATTCAAACATGTTGTTTCGACAAGAGAGTAAACTTTGTGTTCGTATAGTAATAAGGAGAGACAGAGGCGTAGCAACGGGGAGGGGGGGTACATATGTCCCCCGGGCGCCGGCCATAGGGGTGCCAAAATAAGCTAACTTTAGCTACTATTTTGAATAATAAATATAAAAAAAATATATGGGGTGGGCGCCAAATTGAAAGTTTGTCCACGGGCGCAGGGAGGGGTCGCTACGCCTCTGAGGAGAGATGATTTAAGTTACTTGTATGTTAAGATCTCCACTCCTCATATACCCCTCAAGAGATGACGTCTCCACCCCCGCCCTCACACGAGTCCTACTCAGGTTCACTGCCTCTAAAAACATCAACGGTGTCACCTGTCACAGACAGAACCGCCTTTTCCCTTAGGTCAAGGACGAAAGCAGCCGACCGTAACCAATCGTAATCACATCACACGGATTTACTTTTTTCTTCTCTTTACTCCCCCACCCCTCCCCCACCCCTCACACCTCACTGGATCACGTGACATGTACTTTACCTAATTGAGCCGCTGTTTCATTGGCCCGCCCCGGCCACCAGACGGCGGATTGTGTTTTCACGGCAAACAAAAAAAAATCTGATTGAGATGTAATCAATCGGCGGGTGAGAAGATTGAAGAAAACGTCACACCAGCCCTCCTCCACCAAGCCTACAACCCCTCCCTCAGCCTCCACCCCCCTCCTTTCCTTTCCCATCCACAGTCGTCGTTTTTTTTAAAATTATGACCATTCCTCCCCCCCCCCACCCGCTAAACCAGCATCCACCCCCACTCACCATTAACCACTTTCTTCCTCCCCACCACATCAGCCCCCCCCCCCCCCACCAATCACCACCAGCTTCCCTTAGCCCTACATCTTACGACTGTGAAAGCATTACAGTAATCACACCTCGGTAGTGCTTTTTTTTTCCCCCTACTTCACTGAGGTTTTCAAGATGTCGTAAATTTTCACAAAGGGACGTAATCGTAGTAGCCGTGGACTGCCTTGGCCGTGAAAGTACTAACTGAAGGTAATGGATTGTCTTTTCATGGCTGTTAATTTATACCAATGATGAAATGTGTACCTTTACAGATCGTTTACAAATGTGTGTGGTTTTTGTTGTTGTGTTTGTTATTTATTTCACAAATTAGAACTTTAAATAGTACATTTATGTTTTTTATTCAGGAATTGGGAGAGGGGATGTGTTGTATCGGTGTCCGATAAACCCACGACAATAGAGTCAACAAACTCTATTGTGTTAATCTTGCAAACCTTACATATCCCAACTTCCGCAATCTACCTCGTTTAATTAATGTAATTCAACGATCTCACCTCACCTACCTCATTTACCTCAACTACATCGCCTTCCTTCTTCTTCTTCTTCTTCTTCTTCTTCTTCTTCTTCTTCTTCTTCTTCTTCTTCTTCTTCTTCTTCGTTCTTAATTATTAGTGTTGAAGGGGATCGAGATTTATCTGCCAGTGGGTTTGAACTCGAGACTTTGTTCGAATTTATCAACCATGAGCTTTTTGCCGACTCGACCACGCCTCCAACACAATTAAGCGTTACGTGTCAACTGCTTGTGCGCCATTGAGGCCATTGACTCCGATTTCAGCCTGCTTTTCTTTTTGGATTTGCTTCCATAGCCTTTGTCCAACCAAGAACAAACTACAAGGCAGCAGTTGTTTGATTTTGGAGTTGTCTCTCTTAGAAGAGTGGCTGTCCCCAGCTAACGAGCCTCATCTGCCCGAGGGTTCGAACTCGAGAGTTTTCGGTTTAGCAACCATGAGCTTTACCGACTCGACCACGCCGAACCCTTATCGCCTTCCTTATCTAACTCATTTACCTCACTTAACTCATCTACATCATCTAACTCACCTACTTCACCTACCTCACCTACCTCACCTACCTCACCTACCTTATCTTCCTCACATACTTCCCCTACCTCACCTAACTCATCTATATCACATAACTCAACTACCTCACCTACCTTACCTAAGTCACCTACCTCACTTAACTCACCTACATCACATAAATCACCTACCTCACCTACCTCACCTAACTCACCTAACTCACCTACCTCATCCATGTATCACATGTCTACCAAATATGTCCGAGCTACCGTTTTGATGGTTTCATATGATTGTTTACCTAATGCTATCTCCCCCCACCCTCCTCCCCCCCCCCTCCCTCTCTTGCCTCGCACCACTTTCGTCAAGACGAAGAAATCATGTATTGACACATGTCAATATTTATTAATAGCTGGCCAATAAGTTAGATCGAAGCGTGATCCTATTGATTTTATCGCCGTTTTGATATGGAAATCATTGCCCGACCAGCCGGCACTTTCTTTAGTGCGGGTGTGAATTATAAAAAACAGTTCATAAATACGTAATGTAGATATGAGCTTTAAACACAGTGAAAGGCGGTTTAAGTGTTGAACAGTTAAGACACATCAGTAAGACAACTGGTGCAGACATGTGGCGAAAAGTCTGGACAATGAGACAACAAAATTGATGTATGGAGATGAGAAAGGACAGCAAGACAACACAATATATACGTGTGAAAGAAATAATTGACAAAGAGACAACAAAATGTAGAAGTATGACAGAAATAATTGACAATGAGACAATAAAATAGATGTATGGATATGAGAAAGGACAGCAAGACAACACAATGGAGACCTGTGGCAGAAAGAATGGACAATGAGACAACAAAATAGAACAATGTTGATGCGGCATCGTACTATAGACGATTAATATAAAAGATAACAATGTATCGCAAGGGAAGTCAACTTAAATCGTAGGTCTGCGTGTCGTACCTGTCTGTTACAGATGAAGTAGAGTTGATCTGTTTACTGACGTGTTTGACAAATAATTATGTAAACACAAGACGTCCTATAGACTAAAAAGTCTAACAGACTGCATGACGTCATTTAAATTGTAAGACGTTTTATGGACTGCATTATAACCTACGGATATAAGGGCGTTCTATAGACGGTATAAGGTGTATTATAGAATACAAAGTCCAAAAGACTGTGTGACGTCCTTTAGATTACAGGACGTCCTATAGACTGAGAGAACGTCATGTACGATGTTGGACGTCAAACAGACGCCAGGAGATGATATTGTCCCTGGATGACATTTCAGCGGTTCCAAACTCCAAAACATATAACCATCTAATTTTCTACCCGGCTGTTCATATTTATTTAAAGAACATGTGGCTTAAATGAGGTGTGATCATTCATATCTAACTGCAATGCGAAACCATAATCCGTCGAATATTGTTTCAATGTTTTTTTTAACTTGTTACAACATGCCCCAAAAAAATCTAAGAACTTGTTTAGGAAACTTGTTTTCAGAACAAGTTTCAGGAACTCACCTTAGATTTAGGACCTTGAAGACGCCATATGTTTATATTAAGCTACACAGAAACCCATTTTCTTCGCTTCTTAATATCTCCAGCAATCTTTATTGTCCACCGGAAGTGCTTCTACTTCCGGTCATGTGACGTCAAAGTCAGTATTACGATTTCCACACATTAAAATACGGAATTATAACACAGGCATGTCATTTGTTGACAGATGACATTTTGAGCTGCTAAAAAAATTGGTTTTTATTGAGATTTTTTGTTCAAGTATTATTCTTGGAAAAACCTGAGTTGAAAATACTTTTTGCTGCTAGTAAAATACAAGAGTATCGTTTTTTTTTCTTCAGACTCTGATATTAAGCATATTAACTTGAGGTTATTATATTTAATTTTTTTTCATAAAACACGTTTTACTAATAAGCTTTTATGTAATAATACACTAAAAAGTAGAAAATAAATTATACACTATTATTTAAATTACTAGAAAGAAAAGCATGGGCCACTTTAGTATCTATTGGATACCTTTACTAATATTTAGGAAGAGAACCACGCTTTTCTTTATAGTAATTTAAATAGAAGTGTATAATTTATTTTCTACTTTTTAGTGCATTATTAAATAAAAGCTTGTTATTAAAACGTTTTTTATGAAATTTTTTGACATGACTAATAAAAGCGTGTTATTAAAACGTTTTTTATGATTTTTTTTTCATTACTTTACAGTCATGTTTTTATTTACAATAGAGTAGCATGACTAAAACAATTTTAATTAATTCATAAAAAATTAATCAGGCGACCAATTAAGTCAAATGTAATGTCACGATGCATTGTCTTCATATCTTGACCCCACGTACAAATTACGAACCGTATCTGTCATTTAGAAGTGCCTGCAATTTCGCTCTGGCGTTTCGATCTATACAGACAGACAGACGACAGAGGAAGTAAGTTAAATAAAAGCTTGTAAAAATTAACTCGACTTTTATAAAAAAAACGAAAATAAAAAATATCAAAATAATAAATTTTCTCTAACTGCCTTTTTATGGCTGTTAACATAATGACCTTCAAATATTTAAGTCGAAACTTAAGTTTATTTACACACCTAATTACCGTCAAATGTCGTCTTGAGGGCCGTCTTGAATGTCGACTTAAACTCCACTTCCACAAACATCAGCGTAATTTCTCAACCTACAACCGCACTGAGATGATTTGATCAGGGGCGACAATAATTCACGACAACTCAATAGAGCTGGTATTCAAGGGAGATAATTAGCAAACATCGTATTTTTTTTCCGCAGCGAGTTGTCTCGTCAGCCCACGCGCCCGCCTGACGGGACAGCAACAAGATAACACTTGTCTCTAGAATAAAGAAAGATAATTGCGGACGAAAAATTATTGGGGATGGAGTTGTTTCCCTTTCATAGGATGGGATAATTGGCGTGGCGGGGGTAAAGTGTTACATTTGGTTGGGAGGCTAAGCGATGTGTATGTTATATGTCATTATTTATTGTTTAGTTCTTTATATGATGTAAACATTCGATAGGGTGTTGGTTAGACAGATGGACAAAATAAATGGACAAAACGGAAACAAAATAGATTGATAAAATAGCTGGACAAAATAGATGGACAAAATAGCATGACAAAATAGATGGACAAAATAAATGAACAAAACGGAAACAAAATAGATTGATAAAATAGCTGGACAAAATAGATGGACAAAATAGCATGACAAAATAGATGGACAAAATAAATGGACAAAACGGAAACAAAATAGATTGATAAAATAGCTGGACAAAATAGATGGACAAAATAGCATGACAAAATAGATGGACAAAATAGCATGACAAAATAGATGGACAAAATAAATGGACAAAACGGAAACAAAATAGATTGATAAAATAGCTGGACAAAATAGATGGACAAAATAGCATGACAAAATAGATGGACAAAATAGCATGACAAAATAGATGGACAAAATAAATGGACAAAACGGAAACAAAATAGATTGATAAAATAGCTGGACAAAATAGATGGACAAAATAGCATGACAAAATAGATGGACAAAATAGCATGACAAAATAGATGGACAAAATAAATGGACAAAACGGAAACAAAATAGATTGATAAAATAGATTGACAAAATGGTATGACAAAATAGTATGACAAAATAGTTCGGCAAAACAAATGGACTAAACAGTTGGATGGTTGTCAGACACTGTCAACAACGTGTCAAGTCCTATAGTTTTGTCAAAAAATCTGATCAACGACAATCTCGTATTATGTACGCGGGTTTCTGTAATCGTCAGTATCTCTAATTGACGGGGTCAGTCAGTGCATTGGTAAGTTTCTCAAACTGTCAGGGTCACTCAGTGCAATTGTCAGCTTCTCTTATTAATTGATGGTGTCTGTCATTAAATGGTCAGTTTCTCAAACTGACAGGGTCACTCATTGCAATGGTCAGCTTCTCTAATTAATTTATGGAGTCTGCCATTGCAGTGGTCAGTTGCGGTCAGTAGTGTCAGTTCCAGTGACTGATGGTACCATGACTGCCCCAAACAAGTTACCAGCTTCCCTACACCCGCAGCGCCGCGACGGGAAATTCGACGGGCGTCTGAGTGGTCAAGTAGAGTGGCCTCAATAGCGACGGTAATATGGTTAGCGACACATCTGTCCAACCAAATGACCATCAAGCATTCTGAGCATCTAACACTATCCGTAGTTTGGTCATCTAGTCCCGTACAATATATGGGCCATCTAACCCCACCCGGCCAATGTCTTGGCCATCTAACCCTACGTAACCAATGTCTGGGCCATCTAGCCCCACCAGATGTCTGGGCCATCTAACCCCACCAGATGTCTTGGCCATCTAACCCTACGTAACTAATGTCGGGCCATCTGACCCTACCAGTCCAATGTCTGGGCCATCTAACCCCACCCGTCAAATGTCTGGGCCATCTAACCCTACCCGTCCAATGTCTGGGCCATCTAACCCCACCCGTCCAATGTCTGGGCCATCTAACCCTACCCGTCCAATGTCTGGGCCATCTAACCCCACCCGTCCAATGTCTGGGCCATCTAACCCCACCAGATGTCTGGGCCATCTAACCCTACCCGTCCAATGTCTGGGCCATCTAACCCCACCCGTCCAATGTCTGGGCCATCTAACCCCACCAGATGTCTGGGCCATCTAACCCCACCCGTCCAATGTCTGGGCCATCTAACCCCACCCGTCCAATGTCTGGGCCATCTAACCCCACCCGTCCACTGTCTGGGCCATCTAACCCCACCCGTCCACTGTCTGGGCCATCTAACCCCACTCGTCCAATGTTTGGGCCATCTAACCCCACCCTTCCAATGTCTGGGTCATCTAACCCTAAGTGGCCAATGTCTGGGCCATCTAACCCCACCCGCCCAATGTCTGGGTCATCTAACCCTACGTGGCCGATGTCTGGGCCATCTAACCCCACCCGCCCAATGTCTGGGCCATCTAACCCCACCCGTCCAATGTCTAGGCCATCTAACCCCACCAGGTGTCTGGGCCATCTAACCCCACCCGTCCAATGTCTGGGCCATCTAACCCCACCCGTCCAATGTCTGGGCCCTTTAACCCCACCCGTCCAATGTCTGGGCCATCTAACCCCACCCGTCCAATGTCTTGGCCATCTAACCCTACGTGGCCAATGTCGGGCCATCTAACCCCACCCGTCCAATGTCTGGGCCATCTAACCCTACCCGTCCAATGTCTGGGCCATCTAACCCCACCCGTACAATATATGGGCCATCTAACCCCACCCGGCCAATGTCTTGGCCATCTAACCCTACGTAACCAATGTCTGGGCCATCTAGCCCCACCAGATGTCTGGGCCATCTAACCCCACCAGATGTCTTGGCCATCTAACCCTACGTAACTAATGTCGGGCCATCTGACCCTACCAGTCCAATGTCTGGGCCATCTAACCCCACCCGTCAAATGTCTGGGCCATCTAACCCTACCCGTCCAATGTCTGGGCCATCTAACCCCACCCGTCCAATGTCTGGGCCATCTAACCCTACCCGTCCAATGTCTGGGCCATCTAACCCCACCCGTCCAATGTCTGGGCCATCTAACCCCACCAGATGTCTGGGCCATCTAACCCCACCCGTCCAATGTCTGGGCCATCTAACCCCACCCGTCCAATGTCTGGGCCATCTAACCCCACCCGTCCACTGTCTGGGCCATCTAACCCCACCCGTCCAATGTCTGGGCCATCTAACCCCACCCGTCCAATGTCTGGGCCATCTAACCCCACCCGTCCACTGTCTGGGCCATCTAACCCCACCCGTCCACTGTCTGGGCCATCTAACCCCACTCGTCCAATGTTTGGGCCATCTAACCCCACCCTTCCAATGTCTGGGTCATCTAACCCTAAGTGGCCAATGTCTGGGCCATCTAACTCCACCCGCCCAATGTCTGGGTCATCTAACCCTACGTGGCCGATGTCTGGGCCATCTAACCCCACCCGCCCAATGTCTGGGCCATCTAACCCCACCCGTCCAATGTCTAGGCCATCTAACCCCACCAGGTGTCTGGGCCATCTAACCCCACCCGTCCAATGTCTGGGCCATCTAACCCCACCCGTCCAATGTCTGGGCCCTTTAACCCCACCCGTCCAATGTCTGGGCCATCTAACCCCACCCGTCCAATGTCTTGGCCATCTAACCCTACGTGGCCAATGTCGGGCCATCTAACCCCACCCGTCCAATGTCTGGGCCATCTAACCCCACCCGTCCAATGTCTGGGCCATCTAACCCCACCCGTCCAATGTCTGGGCCATCTAACCCCACCCGTCCACTGTCTGGGCCATCTAACCCCACCCGTCCACTGTCTGGGCCATCTAACCCCACTCGTCCAATGTTTGGGCCCACTAACCCCACCCTTCCAATGTCTGGGTCATCTAACCCTAAGTGGCCAATGTCTGGGCCATCTAACCCCACCCGCCCAATGTCTGGGTCATCTAACCCTACGTGGCCGATGTCTGGGCCATCTAACCCCACCCGCCCAATGTCTGGGCCATCTAACCCCACCCGTCCAATGTCTAGGCCATCTAACCCCACCAGGTGTCTGGGCCATCTAACCCCACCCGTCCAATGTCTGGGCCATCTAACCCCACCCGTCCAATGTCTGGGCCCTTTAACCCCACCCGTCCAATGTCTGGGCCATCTAACCCCACCCGTCCAATGTCTTGGCCATCTAACCCTACGTGGCCAATGTCGGGCCATCTAACCCCACCCGTCCAATGTCTGGGCCATCTAACCCTACCCGTCCAATGTCTGGGCCATCTAACCCCACCCGTACAATATATGGGCCATCTAACCCCACCCGGCCAATGTCTTGGCCATCTAACCCTACGTAACCAATGTCTGGGCCATCTAGCCCCACCAGATGTCTGGGCCATCTAACCCCACCAGATGTCTTGGCCATCTAACCCTACGTAACTAATGTCGGGCCATCTGACCCTACCAGTCCAATGTCTGGGCCATCTAACCCCACCCGTCAAATGTCTGGGCCATCTAACCCTACCCGTCCAATGTCTGGGCCATCTAACCCCACCCGTCCAATGTCTGGGCCATCTAACCCTACCCGTCCAATGTCTGGGCCATCTAACCCCACCCGTCCAATGTCTGGGCCATCTAACCCCACCAGATGTCTGGGCCATCTAACCCCACCCGTCCAATGTCTGGGCCATCTAACCCCACCCGTCCAATGTCTGGGCCATCTAACCCCACCCGTCCACTGTCTGGGCCATCTAACCCCACCCGTCCAATGTCTGGGCCATCTAACCCCACCCGTCCAATGTCTGGGCCATCTAACCCCACCCGTCCACTGTCTGGGCCATCTAACCCCACCCGTCCACTGTCTGGGCCATCTAACCCCACTCGTCCAATGTTTGGGCCATCTAACCCCACCCTTCCAATGTCTGGGTCATCTAACCCTAAGTGGCCAATGTCTGGGCCATCTAACTCCACCCGCCCAATGTCTGGGTCATCTAACCCTACGTGGCCGATGTCTGGGCCATCTAACCCCACCCGTCCAATGTCTAGGCCATCTAACCCCACCAGGTGTCTGGGCCATCTAACCCCACCCGTCCAATGTCTGGGCCATCTAACCCCACCCGTCCAATGTCTGGGCCCTTTAACCCCACCCGTCCAATGTCTGGGCCATCTAACCCCACCCGTCCAATGTCTTGGCCATCTAACCCTACGTGGCCAATGTCGGGCCATCTAACCCCACCCGTCCAATGTCTGGGCCATCTAACCCTACCCGTCCAATGTCTGGGCCATCTAACCCCACCCGTCCAATGTCTGGGCCATCTAACCCCACCAGATGTCTGGGCCATCTAACCCCACCCGTCCAATGTCTGGGCCATCTAACCCCACCCGTCCAATGTCTGGGCCATCTTACCCCACCAGATGTCCGGGCCATCTAACCCCACCCGTCCAATGTCTGGGCCATCTAACCCCACCCGTCCAATGTCTGGGCCATCTAACCCCACCCGTCCAATGTCTGGGCCATCTAACCCCACCCGTCCAATGTCTGGGCCATCTAACCCCACCCGATGTCTGGGCCATCTAACACCACACGTCCAATGTCTGGGCCATCTAACCCCACCCGTCCAATGTCTGGGCCATCTAACCCCACCCGTCCAATGTCTGGGCCATCTAACCCCACCAGATGTCTGGGCCATCTAACCCCACCCGTCCAATGTCTGGGCCATCTAACCCCACCCGTCCAATGTCTGGGCCATCTAACCCCACCAGATGTCTGGGCCATCTAACCCCACACGTTTGGGCCATCTAACCCTAACCGTCCAAAGTCTGGGCCATCTAACCCCACCCGTCTGGGCCATCTAACCCCACCCGTCTGGGCCATCTAACCCCACCCGTCCAATGTCTGGGCCATCTAACCCCACCGGTCCAATGTCTGGGCCATTTAACCCCACCCGTCCAATGTCTGGGCCATCTAACCCCACCCGTCCAATGTCTGGGCCATCTAACCCCACCCGTCCAATGTCTTGGCCATCTAACCGTACGTGGCCAATGTCGGGCCATCTAACCCCACCCGTCCAATGTCTGGGCCATCTAACCCCACCCGTCCAATGTCTGGGCCATCTAACCCCACATGTCCAATGTCTGGGCCATCTAACCCCACCCGTCCAATGTCTGGGCCATCTAACCCCACCCGTCCAATGTCTGGGCCATCTAACCCCACCCGTCCAATGTCTGGGCCATCTAACCCCACCCGTCCAATGTCTGGGCCGTCTAACCCCACCCGTCCAATGTCTGGGCCATCTAACCCCACCCGTCCAATGTCTTGGCCATCTAACCGTACGTGGCCAATGTCGGGCCATCTAACCCCACCCGTCCAATGTCTGGGCCATCTAACCCCACCCGTCCAATGTCTGGGCCATCTAACCCCACATGTCCAATGTCTGGGCCATCTAACCCCACCCGTCCAATGTCTGGGCCATCTAACCCCACCCGTCCAATGTCTGGGCCATCTAACCCCACCCGTCCAATGTCTGGGCCATCTAACCCCACCCTTCCAATGTCTGGGCCATCTAACCCCACCCGTCCAATGTCTTGGCCATCTAACCCTACGTGGCCAATGTCGGGCCATCTAACCCCACCCGTCCAATGTCTGGGCCATCTAACCACACCCGTCCAATGTCTGGGCCATCTAACCCCACCCGTCCAATGTCTGGGCCATCTAACCTCACCCGTCCAATGTCTGGGCCATCTAACCCAACCCGTCCAATGTCTGGGCCATCTAACCCTACCTGTCCAATGTCTAGGCAATCTAACCCCACCCGGCCAATGTCTAGGCAATCTAACCCCACCCGGCCAATGTCTGGGCCATCTAACCCCACGCGTCTTATGTCTTGGCCATCTAACCTCACCCAGCCAATGTCTAGGCCATCTAACCCCACGTGGGCAATGTCTGGGCCATCTAACCCCACGAGTCCAATGTCTGGGCCATCTAACCCTACACGGCAAAAGTCTGGGTCATCTAACCCCACGCGTCTTATGTCTGGGCCATCTAACCCCACGCGTCTTATGTCTTGGCCATCTAACCTCACCCAGCCAATGTCTAGGCCATCTAACCCCACCCGTCCAATGTCTGGGCCATCTAACCCCACGAGTCCAATGTCTGGGCCATCTAACCCCACCCGTCCAATGTCTGGGCCATCTTACCCCATCTAACCATACACAGGTTTACAAGCCAAACGACACCACCCCCTCCGTCTAATGTCTGGGCCATCTAACCCTAAGTGACCAATGTCTGGGCCATCTTACCCCACCCGTCTGGGCCATCTTACCCCATCTAACCATACACAGGTTTACAAGACAAACGACACCATCCCCTCCCTCTAATCCAATCTATAAAACCTGTGTCGCCACACAATTCCTTTAAGTGTATCTGGTCAGCTCTCCAGCCCCCTCGTCACTGACCACACCCTTAACGCCCGTCTCTTTACCAACCCCACCCCCACCCAGTAGCGGATTAGGTTTGATCTGGACCCCTGGAACTTATCCGGTGCCATGTGACTAGTGTAAACTCTGGAAATGTTATGTCCATCAGAAAACAATTTGTGGTCTACAAACTCGTGGACTGGATCAAGCCTGTTTAAATCCACCACCCCCACCCCCTACAAAAAAATCCGCATCCAGAGTTCCTAATGGAATAACGGTTCTCGTCTTTAACAAACTATTCTGCTGCTATCTTTTTACTTTATCGTATACGACGTATACAGAAAATAATGTAATCGTGCAAAAAAAAAATCGACGTTTTATACCTCTCTGAGTCGGAAAAACATAGTTTTGCAGTTTTCTCCGTAGTTTGTCCGTATGTCTGTGTGTGTGTATGTCTTTGAACACGATAACTTAAGTACCGTTTACAGCTATGTTGATGAAAATTCATATTTAAGTATTATATCAAATTTGTAGTTCTGTATCAACTTTTCAGCGATTTCCAGAAACCGTATATGTAACTTATTCTGCTTTTGGTTTTTCAAAAGCCTATAACTTGAGTACTGTTTCAGATGGATAAGCGAAATTTCACATATAAGTAAAAGATCTTATTCTCTGCCTTCTGTCAAATTTTGAGTAATTTCAATTAACCGGGAGTAGTACTTTACGCGATTTCGGATTTCTCAAAAAAAAAAAACAACGCATGTGAATATATTAAGTACTAATAATATTCCGCACTATTATACAAAGGTTGTTTGGCGTTCACATGGGGTGCAATTAATTTTTCTACGAGATTCTATTCTATTTTAAACAGTATAAACAATTAAAAATGGATTAAAAATCATGTCTATATCCCGAGTTACCATCCAACATAGTGTTATACAAGAATATTCGAGAAAATTAGGGGAGATCACTCCCGGTTTATTTTAAACGTTTACCTATGTAAAAACAGATTGAATATTATATATACACCCGAGTTGCCATCCCCGTAGTGTTATATAAGAATATTCGAGAAAGTTTAGGGGAGATCACTCCTGCTTTATTAATTCCAGAGAGTCGACAACATTTTCAGGGAAAAGACTTTTCGTAAATGACTTTTGCTAAAAAATATTAAGGAGCCCTGTGGCGAGTATTTTAGTAATGTGATGGCTTTGAGCCGGGCAATCGGGGGTGGGGCGGGGGTGAAGGAAAGGCGGGACGGCTCAGTAGGGGGTGTAAAAAAATAAAAAAATAAAAAATACACATTTTCTACACATTTTTAGTAGCCTACTATTTTTATGGGATTTAAGAATGTTGATTTTTAATTTGGAAACATTCAAGTAATTATTGTGATGGAAAATAGACGGTAGCGTAATTAATATTAGATTGCTATCTAAAAAAAAAAATTCTATCGATAAACCATACATTTAAATCCTGGGAATTTGAAAAGCAAAAATTATGATTCACATTTTTATGTGTTATTTCTCGTGCTATGTTTTTTTCTTTTCTTTTTTTTCTTCTTCTTATAAATATGGTACTTTCTTAGTGATAAGGTTTACGGGGCACTTCTTTTTCGAACTTGTCATTTGAGTAGGTTTCGCTTTGATTTTACATTAGGACAACTGTGGGTTAAGATACAATTAACATGAGTTACCCTTCATGGGGGTCATCTTGCCTATAAAATACAAGCGCAATGCCTGGGCAGAAAATCGAGAAGAGCCAGATGTTGTTCATATTTATATCGCTCTCTACACATCTCATATATTAAAAAGAGGTGGGGGAGGGGTTACACTTTGTTGTTGAAAAATCCTAAGTAGATTCATCTTGTAAATAATATGTGCTTGCTATGGAAATTGAATTTTTTATACAGAGAACTAATGAAAATTTAAAACAAAGCTAACTGAAATTGGAACCTTCTTCAAAAGTGGAACTCATGCAATGAAGAAGAATCGAAGATTAATGTTTTGTATAATGGGCGATAACTCAGCTGGCTTGAAAGGGGAATTAATCTAGACTGTTTCCTGAACATTTAAACATTATCCAAAATGTTATTATTACATCTATATGGATGGATATTATGAATCTTGCGGTTGTCAGGGTGTACAAGTGTACAAGTGTACATGTTCACATATTTCCACTCCGTAATGGCAATCACCGTAATGCTTGTATCGATTGTGGATTTAAAATGTTTTATTTCTGTGTTTAGAATGCGATGTCCTTAACGAGCTATATCTTTACATGTATCTGTATATATATATATATATATATATATATATATATATATATATATTATATATATATATATGCATGTATGTACGTGAGTCATATAACTCACTCCAGCATTGACCTTGGCCATAACACCACCCATTCTAACACGTAGTTCCTATTTCCTTCATTCAAATATTATGAGCTGAATTTAAATTTAGTTAACATTTCCTTAATTCTTTTTTTTTCCACGTTTATTTTCACCTTGCTGAAAGAAAAGAGTTAAGCCCCTGTTCCATGCTTGTTTCTGAATGTTTTTCATTCTAAAACAAGACATGGTTTCAACACCCTCTTAAAATATTTTTTTATTGTGTTGCGCTACATGAGATGTTTGAATTTAAAAATAACTCGGCCTTGACCTCTAACCTGATGAGCCCTAGCAAAACATTGACACGTGGAGGTTGTTGTGTTTCCTTGTATGTGGGTTTAGACATTTTGAAATATCAACAGATCTTATTTTAATTCTGGTAAAGAAGTAAGAGAACTACTTAAAAAATGTGTAGTTCATCTTGTATGTCTTAATTAATTGCTGGAATGTGGTGTTGTTGGAGGTGTGAAGTGAGGGGTGGGGCAAAAGAGGTGGAATTGTGGGAAGTGAAGGGTGGGGCTAGAGGTGGAATTTTGGGAAGTGAAGGGTGGGGGTTAGAGGTGGAATTGTGGGAAGTGAAGGATGGGCTAGAGGTGGAATTGTGGGAAGTGAAGGGTGGGGCTAGAGGTGGAATTGTGGGAAGTGAAGGGTGGGGCTAGAGGTGGGACAGTGGGGATAGTTGTTGATGCGTGAAGATTAAATGGTGGACTATTTTGGACCTTTAGAGAATTGTGTGGTCAAAAGAAACAAAACAAATAAGCCAACATAATTTGGGATGAACTTTGAAGAAATGGCAACGAGAATTTAAAAAAGAAAACATTTCTTGTTATTTTAAGTTAAAATTCGCAATTGAAGAAGAAAAAATGTTTTAATTTAAATTACATTTTATTAATACACCGATAAAAAAGTATCCTTGCTTGTCTTTCTCAATGTGCATCTAAAGAACAAATTGAAATGTTTGTCTTTTACAAAAAATAAAAAAATAAGAATTTGTTCATCGCGATCAAAAGGATGAAGAAAATGGAATCTCGCATCAAAGAAAAACAAGAAGTCTCCTGGCTAAGTTAATTAGCGGCCAGCCTCTCATACCACGCATCGATATCAAGGTGATCAATTATCACGGCGTCCACAACACGAGCCTCAATACTCTGGCTTGTGTCAGTTCCGATTTCTTACGTAATTATCAACTTTTTTAAAGGGTATCTTTATTGATGGATGCGCGATGCTATTGCCCATCGCGATGTTGTAAAACATCCTGCTTCGATTGACCAGGGGAGGGGATATATGGGTGGGACTCTCGCTCGTGGGAAGTCTTCAACACGTGGAGGGTTTAAGGTGATTTAATACGATGAAAACGAGGCTTAAAAGTGTATTGTTTGTTGACAAAGTTAGCTTTTATCACGTAGAGGCAAAGAAAAAATGTTTAGAGGATTTTAAAATAAAAGTAAGATGCCAAAACATGAACTTTTATTTTCCGTTAATAAAAAAAAAGAAAGTTAAAATTTGTTTTCCTCACATAAGAAACACCTGACATATGAGGGTTGATAGATTTAAGAGACCCATAACATACAACCCAGGAGACCCATAACATACAACCCAGGAGACCCATAACATACAACCCAGGAGACCCATAACATACAACCCAGGAGACCCATAACATACAACCCAGTAGACCCATAACATACAACCCAGGAGACCCATAACATACAACCCAGGAGACCCATAGCATAGAAACCAGAAGACCCATAACATAAAACCCAGGAGAGCCATAACATACAACCCAGGAGAACCATAACATACAACCCAGGAGACCCATAACATACAACACATGAAGCCATAATAACCTACATGAATTACAAGATCAAGTCTAACCAAATAGCTCTTACCTAGTAGCGAAACCATCTTACAACAAGATAAACTCCAACTACATAAGGCCCTCATATGAGTGAAACCTAGGATCTCCAACACCTTAAAACAAAACCCATTCCACTACATGAGACCCATAAAGCTAGTGAAACCCTTCAGCTCTGCTACAGTAAAACCAAGTCAACTCTAACTATTTAAAGCCCTCAAACAAGCGAAACCTATCATCTCCACTACCATAAAACTCACAAAGATGAACCATCTACCTGAGGCACTACGTTGTCAGGCTGAGCATGAACTAGTACAATTGACGTTTTACTCAACACTTACTGACGTCATATTTACGTCGAACACAACTCTGCCTGACGTCATACAGAAATTTAATGACACCTTCCTGGTTAGACCTAGAGTTGTTTGTTTTTTTTCATCGCCCTATTGAAATATTAAAAATCAAGATTTACGTTATATTAAGACGTTATATCATTTAAACCTGCCCGCACCCCCCCCCCAACCCAGCCATCCCACAGGATGACTTAGAGCTGCGAATTAGTAAACTGGTTATCTGACTTTAACATAAACTTTACAATTCAAACATCCTTTCTCAATCTAAAGTAAATGCCATTTAAATTTCCTTACTACTCTCATTGTATTCCTCATTCATTCTTTCCTTTTGTGTCCTCAATTCTTTGTCTTGACGAGTTGCCCATTCTTAGCCCTTATTCTACGTTAACATAAAAAATTAACGAACATTTTAAAAATTAAATTATCGAGATCAAACTGCACGCGCCATAGATCGAACAATTCCGATCGATAGGCGGAGTTTTAAAAAAAATATGAAAATAACTCCTTGTAAACTAATTACTTCCCTTGTTTAAATTTGACAGCTATCAAAGTCCATTAACTCGCTACTGGTGTTTCCCAGGTAAATTGTTTCCCCTTAACTTGGCCCCAGACCGTGTCTTGTTTAATTAGAAGTCTGTTCTTGTTGACATTCAGCGCCAGGGGTAGACGATTGTTAACTCGCGGGGAGATAACCAATTGTTAACAAATAGAGAGATAACAAATCGTTAACAAATGGTTTCAACATCAGGATGTTCCCCACAACAGTCTAGCTTGAGGAATCAAACAGGCAAGTCTCTGGATACTGCCCAAACATCCCTTTCTTTTTAATCCCCCCCCCCCCCCCCAACCATAAACATAATGGACTATGCATGAAGACGAGCCTGATTCATCCCGCCCTCCACAGCCCTAAAATAAACCTTGTTGAGCCCTTACCCAACCCAACCCCTAACACAGTCCCTCCCCACAACCCTAACCCAAAACAACCCCTACTCAGCCCTAACACAGCCACTCCCCCCAACCCTAACCCAACCCCCTCCCCAACCCTAACAACCCCCTTCCCAGTCCTAACCCAAACTCCCAAGGTACCCATCAGAGCTGGGTGGACTCAACCCCAGGATCTGAGACATTCGCTCCAGCATTCGTATGCTCCAATATCTGACCACGCCTTCCATTTTACGAAACAAAGAACTTGTTTGACCAGTCCACCACGCCCTCCTCACCCACCGCTGTGCCATTCCATGCAGAACCTCCCCCACTACACACACACACATTCCTTCTTTAGCGTCTCTTGTTTCACCATCCGTCTTCCATTACCAAGCATATAGCACCTGTACTTGCTTGTAGCACCTGTACCTGCCTGTAGCACCTGTACCTGCCTGTAGCACCTGTACCTGCCTATAACACCTGTACCTGCCTGTAGCACCTATACCTGCCTATAGCACCTGTACCTGCCTGTAGCACCTGTACCTGCCTGTAGCACCTGTACCTGCATGTAGCACCTGTACTTTTATCTGCTGTAGCACCTGTATCTGCCTGTAGCACCTGTACCTGCATGTAGCACCTGTACTTGTACCTGCATGTAACACCTGTACCTGCCTGTAGCACCTGTACTTGCCTGTAGCACCTGTACCTGCCTATAACACCTGTACCTGCCTGTAGCACCTGAAAATGTATGTAACACTTGTACCTGCTTCCTGTAGCACTTGTACCTGCTTATAGCACCTGTACCAGCTTGTAGCACCAGTACCTGTCTATAGCACCAGTACCTGCCCAGGTACCCCACCCCCCACCCCACATAGGTTGTCACCACGCTTCCATCAGCGGTGTCAATTTGACGTGAAATCGATTCCTACCCATCGATCTAACATGCCGACTTTTATGTGTGTTTAATCGTCATCGGTTAAGTAGTCGAGGTACTCAGGAACTCAAAGACGTGTTGCAAAGAAGTATCGAATAGCTGCACGGGACTTTAAAGAACCTCCGCTAATATGATGTCTGATGGCTGAGCTGATATACTTAGACATGGCATGTAATATAGGTAGAACAAACATACAGATACTATCTTAGCTGGGTGAAAAATGAAGTCTTTAAAAGATTCCAATTCTTATACATTTTAAGAATTAGTAGTAGGAAAAAGTTGAGTCATGGGAAGTCAAAATATAGCAAGATCTTCAGTAGCGGTCTTACTATATGGTGGTCATTTGTTACTAGACTTCGTTAATTGGTTAAGTTATCACTAAGAGGTGCCATATTTTATTAGATAAAACTCAAGGCGTCACTAGGGGGTGTCATATTTTAAAAGACATATCACTTAAGGCGTCAATAGGGAGTGCCATATTTTACAAGATATAACTCAGTTAATGCGTCACTAGGGGGTGCCATATTTTACAAGATATAACTCAGTTAAGGCGTCACTAGGGGGTGCCATATTTTACAATATATACCTTAGTTAAGGCGTCGCTAGGATTAATGCCGTCTGCTACCAGATGTAAAATCTACAACCAACCCTTAAGATTCATGACTGTTTTGTGCTAATTGGAAATGACAAATAAAAGGTCATTTACCATCTGGAAAATTGTTTTTGTACTCTTTATTTTTAGTGGCGTCAGATCATAATCATTTTTCCTTTTCGTTCCTTGCTGAACATAGGGCCATGGTCTCCTACCATTCTTTTTAGAATTTCCCAATTCCTTCCTATCTTAACGCCTCCCCCAGCACAATACTTCGCCAAGTTTCTGAGAACAGAGTTTCGTCCAGGCATTTCTTTGGGGTTGGGAGGGGGGTGTAACGAAATGGAATTTATATAGAAAATACATACTTTTAACAATGTCCGCCCCCCCCCCCCGAAATTTTCAAGTCCCCCCCCCCCACCCCCGAAGAAAAAGTCTGGAAGAAACACTGGTATCGACGCCCGCGTCGCTTGCCTTGGGGGTTCCACACTAAGGCCTGTCTGGCTCTATTGCCAGCGTTGTTTTTAAGCGTGTGCCAAATCTATCGCCCTTTCCTATCCACCATTTGCCTTTCTAGACGTCACATCGTAGTGAACACACTGACACGCCGTTACTAAAGTACTAAACTACACTAACTATGTAGACGTAGTGTACTGGACTGCGACCAGCAAACCACGTTACACCACATCTATTATACCCGTACACAAACAAGTACAAACCGGACCAAGACCACGTGATTACTCAAGACACGAGTGGCGAACACTAGGGGATGGGGCAGGTTACCACGTACACACAACATTAACCCCTTTTTAACCCTTGCACTCACACACATCAATACATTGTTTTACCACCAATTAACACATTTTAAACCACTTATGTAAATCATGTTTTTTTTTTGTAACGTCTTCTCAACCACAACACACGTCAATGAAAACAAACCAGACGACAACCTCATACCACATGTTATGAATTCGTCCTAATATGTGCACCTCTAAACACCAAATGCCAATGCTACCTGTTAAGATGTGTTTATTATTTTTAGCAGTTGACAAACAAATCTATATTATGTAGATATTTTGTTTTTTCATTAACATCACCATGAAAGTTTGTTGTAAACATATGCAGTAATTAAATTAAATGAAGTTCCGATTATAAATAAGGAAAAAAGTTTCAACATTATACCTCAGCTGATTCAGTTTAAGCCTTAAAGCATTTACAACGCGTCGATAAAAGCCTTCAACGATATCGAATTTTTTTTAGAAAAAACAACAACGCTACTAGAGAATCTAGAACAAGGCGATTTTTTTTTTTAACAAAACCTGGTGGCCGGGAAGACAATTCGCTTCTTGACATCAAACACGATTCGAGTATTAGAGTATCGATCCACAAAGACAAGATAATGTATCGATTACGCGTAAAGCATCCAACCTTCTGAAGGTGTCGTTTTTCAAACGTCGTGACGTCATCGCCCTGCTTCCTTAAAGATGAGGTGAGACACCTTGCGGTAAAGGGCAAGAACTCAAGATTTAAAAAATAAAATAAACAAAGAATGGAACCGGGCCGGTAGAGATTGTTTACGTTTAGATAAAGACAGAAGGCTTTAGGACGAGGTGGCCGGTGTTAAGCAAGATTTGAACACCGGTGATTTTAAGCAGGTGTTACAGTCTACCTGGATACACCTGGATTCAAAATTCGTTTTAATATTTAAAAAAAATAGTTAAAGGTATCTGCCCTTGAGGTTTGTGATGATTTTTATAAACATAAATTGTCTTTAATTTTCGCAACAATCACAGGTTTTGGTACAGATGCAGTTGGCGTCTTGCACTGCACGACATTGCATTGGGCCCGATATCCTATTTATTAAAAGAGACCATGTAGCTTACAGAATCCAGTTAATATCAAATACTATTCGGACCCATGGCATCGTCTTATTGCTTTCTAAGGGATGATGGGGTGATTTAACTTCTCACATGTCGGCAAAGTGTTGTTCCTTGAGCTAACGGCAATAGAAAAGTGTATATATATATATATATATATATATATATATATATATATATATATATATATATATATATATATATATATATATATCGCCCATTTTCACCTGTGGGTTTGGGTTTGGGGGGGGGGGGGGGGGCAGCAGGGTAAACAACTCTACCCTATCCATAACTACGGTTAGGTAAGAAAGTGAAACCTTACCCCTTGTTTACTTTACTCTCCACCCTACCTTACCCCACCTTATATAATAAAACCTTACAAAAGACGCCGGTTATATAGTCTTACACATCTTCGGCTATTAACTCCGTTATTTACTCAACGTTGGAGACCAAGGTACATTGGATATGCCAATATACTTATGTGACATACAGTTAACATCGGTAAGTAACTGTATACATACATAGAAGACAGAAACGTTAGTTATAGAAAGACGAATAAAACGGTGCATGATAACATGACTCATAAATATATCCAGTGAATAGTTCACATCCAAAGGACCTGCTACAAAAAGTGTCTGCTAAAAAAGCGCCTGCTACAAAAGAGCCTGCTACAAAAGGGCCTGCTACAAAAGAGCCTGCTACAAAAGGGCCTGCCACAAAAAGGACTGCTACAAAAAGTGTCTGCCATAAAAGGGCTTGCTACAAAAGAGCCTACTACAAAAGAGCCTGATGGAAAAGGGCTGCAACAAAAAGGCCTGCTACAAATGTGCCTGCTACAAAAGGGTCTGCTATAAAATTGTCTGGTATTATATTGTTCGTGGCAATAGAGTTTCTGCTAAACTTGCTATGGTTCTGTTATCTTACTTAAATACCTGGAGTCTGTTCAAGTTCAAAGACTAAAATTTCCCGCAATCAAATTTAAAGTTTACAAAATGCCGAGGATAAGAAGGCGCTGTTGAAAGGTCAAAGGTCATGCAAGGACGGGGGGTCAGACACTTTATAAACATCGCAAGAGGCTAGTAAAGTGCGGAAGCTATTTTAATTTTCAATTTATTTCAAATTCTTTTGAAAGATCTAAATATACCCTGTTCAATCGTATGTTAAACGGGCGTTTTCTCGTTACATTCTTTGGGGGTCAGAGATTAAATAACGGTTACTGCACGTTGGCGGTGTTGTTGGAGTATGATCGTTAACTTTCTAGACACTTAGAGCTAAATCTTGGCCTAACTCGGTAGTGGCTCTCAGTCGCCATAGTGACCAGGCGTAAACAGAATTCATAACACTAAAATTGGTGATACAAAGGGTTTGGTAAAACTGCATTTGAAGACCAGTGTTTCTTTCAGTGGGCTTCATAAAACTGGGGAAGTGGTGGGACACTAGTACAATTTTATATTTTTTTATATAAATTATATTTCTTTCGGGGGGGGGGGGGGGGGATTGGGGTAGACGTGATTCGGCGGGTGGTGAGGGTGGAAAGGTGCATAGCTAACCCTACCCCCAAGTGATGCCTGAAAGACACACTGTTGCAGACTCTAAAAGAAAACCACATGATCCTCATTGATTTCTTTCCCCTGACTGGAGACATAAAAAAAACATTGAATAATGAAGCACATTCATTTTTACCATTTGAATAATTAATACAGCTTAATTAGAGAGTGCCAATGATAAAGATCTTCCATAGACTAAAAAAAGCAAAATAAATGAACATACAAAGCTGCAAGAATACAAATTCTTTAGAACATCATGCTCCATCTTTAGGTTCAAGTAAGTTTCATTCTCTTTACATATATTTATTTAAATTAATGTAGATATTTGATAAAGTGAAAATAGGTAATTAATACGGTTTTGTTTGCTATTATTTTAATTACTAAAGCTATTTTATAAAAAATGTTTTTTGAAGTAGTAAAAAAATTGAATTATTTTCTGTTTTGTTTTATAGTATTTTAATAAATATATTCATTTAAAATTTAAACATTATTTTTTTTTAATAATGAAAATATAAAATAAAAATTTATAATTAAGACATTACAGTAAACTTATCAGATGAAGTAGAAGTTACCTTTTTCTTTATCATGCGAGGTGACGACTATGTCTCGCCGGCTGAATTGTAGCCCAATTTAATCCGGGTACTCATAATAGCTGGAAAGACTCAGACACCTTTTTTAAACTCGAGCCAGAGCAAAGACCTTATGACTTCCGGGTTCGTATTGAGATGCTGAGGCAGTATTAAAATATATTACACTCAACTTAATTAAGACATGTATGACAGAAATGGCTTAATTAGGGCGTAGAATACTTGCAGATTGATGACTCTTAAACGCTTCGATACACAAGTCAGATATGGGAATATGGTGTGTGTGTGGGGGGGGGGGATAAATCAATAACGTCTTTAATGTGTAAGGGTTATTATTTTAAGGAACATTATTTGTAATGGAATTTTTAAAAGAAGCTTTTAGTGTGGAGCATTAATAAAATTAGCGCCCCATTTTTGACAACATGGGCCGCACTAAAATACAATCTATGCTCCAGTGTTAAAGTAGAATAAGCCCTTACGAAAATAATTTAGGCGACATATTTTTAGCCAACATGAACCGCACTAAAATAAATGCAAACTCCATTTTAAAACAAAATAAGCCGGTAACATGATTTACACAAGCGCGTGATTTTGGTTCTTTAATATACAAACAAAATAAAAACAAACAAATAAGATCATGGCAATAGCCAGAAGTTAGCTGTTAAGCTAAATAAAATTATATCAGACATTCGAAGAATCTGTTTGATACAGTTGTGTTACCTATAGGTAGGTAATTAGCTTTATTTTCTGTTGTTCCTACATTGTTGGGTAGGCAGATATACTGAAGACAACTATACTTGAAAAGTTGGTTTTGCTGATACGGATTACGGATAATTAAACAATTTTGGTTTAGTAAATTTAGTAATATATTTAGTTTTAGAGATAAGGCTAGCATCAAGTTAAATTTAAGGTTTCTGTTCATTTTTATGTAAAGCCTAGCTGAACGTTTATTATTTCAGTCAGTTCTAATATTGATACACATTTTCTTATTCTCTAACTTAAATGGATGAAGCACAAATTTATTTCTGACACAATGCTACAGGTCGGCCCAGTTAAGACTGTCAAAAGTCAACACATGGCTCTCCTAATGGTCCAAACTACACACACGTAATGGTCGTGTGATCTTTGTATACCTGTTAATCGGCTCAACGGAGTAGATAATCTTCCGAGCTGCGACACGCGTCAGTGATTCCTGTCCCATATTGCCGCGGCATACAGGCAATTATGCACGGCGAGGGTGCTGTTACGTTAAAAAAAACATGTCAACAGCCGACCCATTTAGTTGGATGGGATTGGCCGGTCTTGTTGTAATTCGAAGTTGGTGTTCAGTCGAATTTCAGCACAGGGTTTAATCCAGATTAGATGTGATTAATACTAACATAGTCAGCTTTTACCCGGGTGTGTTTTATGATAGAGAATCCTTGGTATTTTTGTGTGAAGTGTAGGTCTACGATATGATCTGCAACAAGTCACATTAAGGTAAGCTCGAAGTTACTTCCCTTAAACTAGATACATCACAATTCAGCTGAACGTATCCGTAACGTTCCACTAACACTTAAAGCCATGCGGTGGGTTAAAGACGGGCTCTACAAATAGTCGATTTAAACTTAGTAGGACTCAATTAATTTTAAGCATCTTTGCAAGTGCGTTTATGTGTCTCATATCATCAATAGCACTCATACCTTCACTAGCACAAACAATTCGATCAAGTGTTGAGTACATGCGAGTTAGTACACATGGATATGAAAGAGCTGAAAATACGTTCAGTAATAAATATTTTAGTTGTCAAACAAAGCACTTTATGTGCATGATAATACTAAATGATTTTAATATTTACTCTAAAAACAAAAAAGTGGACGTATACCAAACTCTTGATTGTGGCCAAAACATTATAACAAAATATTACCTGATTTATAATACTTGTAGGTATATAAAAACTAGTAAAGCCCATTTTATCTATATATTTATATTTCTTAATCAAAGATCACATAATTATATTTTACAAATTCACTTTTTTTCTATCTTCATTTATTTAGTCAAGTGTTTCTTAACATGGATTGGATCCAGAGGCGTAAAAAATAGCATAATATATAGAGAAACATTTGAGGGAGGGTGCAAATCGAAAGTTTGAGGGGGGGGGGGTGCAAATCGAAAGTTTGAGGGGGGGGTGCAAATCGAAAATTGAAAGTTTGTCCCCGGGACGGGTCGCTACGCCTCTCGGGGGGGGGGGGGGGTCACACCATTGGGGGCCGCACCCGGTCACACCTGACCTCGCTACGCCGCTGGTTGGATCGAACCTCAGGGGTTCGGTGGCGCTCAAGACACTCCCGACTCATATGCTTCACGATCGGATTTTGTCAGTGCGGACTATATAATTAATAAGAAGAGTTCTGTGGATGCTTACTAGAAACTGGCGGGGCTCGGTACCTCCAAAAAGGTTTAGAACCGATAGGCTCCCGAAAAAAACGGGGAAAAAAACTTTTTAATTAAAAAGCCTTTTACATTTATTTGCGTATGTATAAGTTAGGGTACTTAAGGAAAAATATTTGGATGTACCAGGGACTCTTCTGAAAATATGGTTGTCATGGAAACGGCGGCCATCTTGGAAAAAACTACCGATGTGGAGTTCTAAAATTTCCTAAAGTAACATATAAACCGCCCATATAATCATTGATCTTTATTGTACTAACACCAATAGAGCCAGCTGGCTAATTTTTGTTACCGAAAAACAGCTAGACATATTTTTTTCAAATTTTCAAAAAAAAATTTGGTGAAATTCCATTGAATTTAGCAATATTTTCCTTGGAATTTCGTCAAACCAAATTTTGAAAATTAAAAAAAAATATTTCTAGAGTGATTTCTGTTACAAAAACTAGCCAGCTGACTCTATTAGCGTTAGTACAAGAAAGATCAATGGTTATATAGCCGATATTTATGTCAGTTTATGAAATTTTAGAACTCCAGAAAAGGATGTTTTTTTCAAGATGGCCGCCGTTGCCATGGCAACCAAATTTTCAAAAGAGTCCCTGATGCATGGAAATATTTCCCTACAAGTACCCTAACTTAGATATACACAAATGAATCAATAAAAGCTTTTAATTAAGAAGTTGGTTTTTTCTGGAGCCTACCCCCTTAATCAAGTATATATTTATAGTGAATATAAAATGGTAACAACTAATATATCCATATAATATTGCAAAATGAACAGGGAATGATCTAATGGAGGGTGGGGTGGGGGGGGGGAGGAGTTGGCGCCACCATTAGAAAACATCAAATGGTGAGGCGTAACAAGGCAACATTTGTAAAGCTCTGAGCCAGACCCAAGTCGCCGTCTGCCGTTTTCTTTGATGACTCATCGCCCAGACCACCAAGAAGCCAACCGGATCACTGATCTTAAAACCTTATTCAACCCTTTCTAGCATTTCTTGACATCCACCCAAGGTGGTAGAGGGGGGTGGGGTGAATGCGAGAGTTAAACTTACCGACCAGCAGTTTACATTGTGTCATGTGTAAATGCGAGAGTTGAACTTACCGACCAAAAGTTTACGACCGATAGTTTACATTGTGTCATCGAATGTTAACGTCTGGTATCCCCCACCCCCCTCCACCTCCCTAGTAACACGTGTCAATCGTGACCCCCCCCCCCCTAACATGTGGTCACAAAAAAAGACGGAAACGTTGACGTCTGCTTACAACTTTTTTTTCACGTCTGACATTTCTTCGCGCCATTTTGTTGACATGCCATAACTTCCGGTGAATTAAGTCCGGACTTGGCGGGTTAAGTTTGTTTAACGTTTGGGTTAACCCCGGTTTAGAGCGCCAAGTTTCTTTTAAATTTTACAGCTAGTAGAACAGGCAACAAGACGATTTTCATTATTTTTAAAACAGCGTTTAGTATTTGCGTTACAGCAAACGTATGGGAGGGAATACGAAGTATCTAGAAGTAGACTGCAGAGGCGTAGCGATGGGGGGGGGGGGGCTGGGGGCGCCGACCTTAGGGGCGCCAAAATGGGTTGTAAAAATAAATTAAAATGTCATTTTAGCTGTATTTTTGCAGTTTGAGGGGGGGGGGGTGCTAACCGAAAGTTTGAGGGGGGGGGGGGTGAAAATTTGCTGCCGATGGGGGGGCACCAAATTGAAAGTCGCTAAGACTCTGGTAGTCTGTAACTGCAGGTGCTTTTGTGGAATGCCGTGAATTAAGGACGTTAAAAGTAGTGTCTAGGTAGGGAAGAGTAACGCAGCTATGTTACTTCAGGTGGACATTTGTTAGGTAAAATTTTAGCGAAAAGAAGTCTATATACACATTGTCATACACATTGTCATTGTCATATATATATATAAATCAGGGGCGTAGCGAGGGGGGGCGGGGGTTGCGGACCGCACCGGGTGACACCATTTAGGGGGTGACACCAAAGCAAAAAATAGCAAAATATATAGAGAAAAACTCGAGGGGGGGGGGGGTGCAAATCGAAAGTTTGAGGGGGGGGGGGTGCAAATCAAAAACTTGAGGGGGGTGCAAATCGAAAGTTTGAGGGGGTGGGGGCAAATCGAAAATTTGAAAGTTTGTCTCTATGCCTCTGGGGGGGGTGACACCATTAAGTGCCGCACCGGGTGACACCCGACCTCGCTACGCCACTGATATAAATAAATAAATAAATAAATGTATATATATATATATATATATATATATATATATATATATATATATATATATATATATATATATATATATATATATATATATATATATAAAAATTTCGAATAATTTTTAGTGCTATATTTTATGGTAAAATAATTTTTTCCCGTTTGTGCCAAAGACACAAGGGACAGATAAAGTAGATTTTATCTGTTTCAATGACCTCGGCATACAGGAGATGATGTCAGAATAATTTTTTTTAGCTAAATTTTTACTTTCTCGTATATACGAAGTATAGAGAAAGTCTTGTAATCGTGCAAAAAAAAAAAATAGAGATTTTTTAAAAATCTCGACGTTTTATATCTCACTGATACGGAAAAACATAATTTTGCAATCTTGTCCGTATGTGTGTGTGTCTGTGTGTCTGTGTGTGTATGTGTGTGTCTGTCCGTGTGTAAACACGATTACTTGAGTACCGTTACAGCTAGGTTGATGAAATTTCATATATAAGTATTTTATCAAAATCGTAGATCCGTATCAACTTTTGAGCGATTTCCGATAACCGGAAGTGGTACTTTTCCTACTTTGAATTTTTCAAAAGCCTATAACTTGAGTACTATTACAGATAGATAAATGAAATTTCACACGTAAGTAAAAGATCTAATTCTCTACCTTCTGTTAAATTTTGAGAAATTTTCGTTGACCTGAAGTAGTAATTTACGCTAGTTCCGATTTCTCAAAAAACTAATGTAAATTTTTAAAATACTAATAATATTGCGCACTATTATGCACTTTTTATTTGGCGTTCACTTGGTGTGCAATTCTACGAGATTTTATTCTATTTTTAAAACTTAAAGTATTTAAAATGGATTAAAAATCATGTCTATAGCCCGAGTTCCCATCCCCTGTTGTTTTATATAAGAATATTCGAGAAAGTTTAGGGGAGATCACTCCCGGTTTATTTAAATTGCGCGCAATAATATTGCATCGAGATGCGGACTGGTAGTTAAACGTTAGGCAATCCATCACTGAGTACTGGCACCTATTTTGTTTTTACAAAAAAGCACTGATTATTACAAATGTTATTATAGTAGCTTTTGAAACTTTTTTTCTAACAAATTGGATGGTGTTGTTTTTTTGTTCTCTGTTTATTGATAGCTGTAGTTTGTCATATTATGTAAACAGTTTCTTCAAAATGTTATTTTTCCGGTGGTGGCACTTAATACTGCCGGATGCCTGGAAGAAACCGCGAAAAATACAGCTATTTATTATGACAGATTAGGATTTTTTAAATATTCAAAAGGTTATAATATCAAGACTGAAAGAGATCAATCGAGCAAATATCTCTTTACCTAACTATTCTGGTACAATAATCTGATTAAGTTAGAACCATTTGTATTTCTTTCTTTATTGAAACACAAAATTATTGGGTTTACAAAAGGAACACAACAGCATTGAAGTTGGCGCTTGTCTGATTATAAAAGCAGGCAATAACGATAACTCCCAACTGCCTAAACATCAGTTGTTTTTCTTTCTTTTTTTTTCTTTCGTTTTTCTAAAACTTGAAGTATTTAAAAAAAAAAAAAAATGGTAGCTGCAGTGAGGTTAATGTAATTAGTAATAAAACAGATAGTATTAGTTACCTCACAAGTTAAAGACAGTTACAAGTACTATGGACGTTTCGACCCAAGGTCTTCGTCAGCACACAACAGTGTGATTACAGATTAGACAAATAAAGACAAACAGTAACACATTTTTTGACTTAGCTCGACAGTGAAAACACGTCTTGTCTGCTAGCCACGATATCCAAAAGAAAAGACGCGTGAGAAGGACGCTTGGACACCAACCCCACCCCTATACGGTGTCCAAGCGTCCTTCTCACGCGTCTTTTCTTTATTTGGCGTTCTTTTTTCTATGAGATTCTATTCTATTTTTAAAAGTTTAAGTAATTAAAAATCATGTCTATATTCCAAGTTATATAAGAATATTCGAGAAAGTTTAGGGGAGATCACTCCCGGTTTATTTTTATTTAAATTACAGCAACTGATAAATCTATAAAAGTAGAAGAAACAATTTGTAAGGATTATATTTATTTTTGTTCTGTTGTAATAAACAATAACCATCGAGTTTCATTTTAATATTTTGTTCATTTGAACGACCATTTGGATAACAGTAAGAGTTTGTTCCCTTGGTTATTGTAAATTTTAAAAGGGAAGTAACGAATAAACGAATTTAAATTCAGTGTAAAACAGATCTAGATCATAAAAAAAATGCAAAGTATATAAACTTATAAACTAATATGAAATGCCCTAACCCTAATTAACAGCCTGGTTATACTAAAACTAAGCCTATATATATGACATATATCATTTTAAGTAAATCGATAAAACATTTAGAACCTGTTTTTATACATTCCTAACGTACGTTATTTGAACGGATATTTTTATTATTTTTCTTAACTTTAAAAAAAAATGACGTAAACTTTAAAAATGATTTGATGTCAAACAACACGAGGATGATAGGAACACGTTTCCTGCTGCGGCTAATGCGGGAAAAGCGTAAGATAAGAGTAAAATGCGCAGCGCGATGAAATGACATCCGGCACGAAAATGTGCGGAGAGTCTGTGGAATGTGGCAGACTATGGTTTCTGTGAGACACAAGACAGCCGAGACAGCTGAGACAGGGTGTAAACAATAAGACACATCAGAAGGGATACACGGGCAGATAACCATCGCAATAAAAAAACCTCACAGAAGACAACTCTTGCACTCATTTATCACATTTTGTTTTTGTCATTTGTTGGAGGATCGAATCCTACTGAATCGTGTCAGACACAATATCAAAGCACCCTTAACGCACAATAGAGCAAATAAAATACAATTCTTCTCGACAAATGTACTGATAGTGTAGCCAACGCTACGGCCAGCTGCTTGAATTTCCATAATTCGATGTGTCTACCCATCATAGATGAGTAGACTCAGGCGGTGGCGTAGGCAGGGGGGGGGGGGTCATAACCCCACCCCCAAAGACCCCTCGGTATATAGAAAAAGTATGAGGAGGGGGGGTGCAAATCGAAAGTTTGAGGGGGGTGCAAATCGAAAGTTTGTCCCCGGGTAAAAATTGGAACCCCCCCCCCCCCTTGAGACGATCCTGGCTACGCCACTGGGACGTCCTAGATCCGAACTGGAGAGCTTCGGGTTAGCATGCGCGAGCCTACCACCCAAGCATACTGTCCCTGTTAGACCACTGTTTACATAACATACACTTAGACATGTTTTCTAAATTCTCCGTCCTGAATTACATAACTACACAATAATCAATACAATATTGAGACCCCTACCCTAACTCCTCCATACTGCAGAGGCGTAGCGGGGGGGGGGGGGGGCGGGGGCCGACCTTAAGGGGAGCCAAATGGGTTGGAAAAATAGATTGAAAGGTTGAGGGGGGGGGGGTGCAAATCGAAAGTTTAAGGTGGGGGGATGCAAATTGAAATCTTGAGGGGGGTAGGGGTGCAAATCGAAAGTTTGTTCCCGGTCGCCGGGAAGGGTCGCTACGCCTCTGCCTAACTGTATTCGCCATCTTCCTGTTAAACCCACCACCAACCACAGACCCGCTGAAACCCCTGCTTACATATTCCCGCCAAATGTCTCATAAACATGCGTGTGTTTACTTTTCATTAGTAAGCTTACAATTACCGATCAATTCAGCGACGGGTTCAACTGAAACTCGTAACTGTTTAATTCTTGTAAATAACCTTTTAATTTCAGTAAAATGCGATCAATTTTCAATTTTTTTTTTCATTTTTTAAACCTTATATTTATTTACCCTCGTTTTCTCTGTCTGACTTTCCAGCATTAATTGAATTTTGCAATCATTTTTTTTTGTTTAAAATTACACACTTAAGTGCATGCCCGTCGAAAATCGCTACCAAATTCGAAGGACTTAGTTATCAAATAATTTAATCTCCTAGGTGTAATTATTATAATGATATTGACTCAAAACTGTAGGACCCGTTGTTATTTATAAAATTAATTTTTAATCCTACGACTGGTGACCTAGTTTTCCTTTACTGATGAATTATATAAATAATTGTATCCTTATTAATCAGTGTTTCTTCCAGACTTTTTTCTCCGAGGGGGAGGGGGAGGGGCACATGATATTTTCGGGAGGGGGGGGGGGGGGCGGACACTGGTAAAAGTATATGTTTTCTATATAAATTCCATTTCGTTCGAGGGGGGGGGGGGGTGAACTGCTAGTATACCAATCGGCCATCTTCCAATGACGTTGCATCGGACGCATGCGCAACGAACCCTAAAGTAGTTGTTTTTGGAATTTATGTTCACAATATGAATAATGAAAAACGCTGTCGCCGAGGTAGCTATTAAAAAACAACAACAAATGTGTTTTAATCACACTAAATCCTGTCTCAATTTCCACATCACGTGAGGTAGGGCACGTCTGACTGCCCATGTCAGGGATGATTGCACGTAACTCTTACATAATTAATTTTATAAGGCGACCCGCGGGTCATTTCCTTACATAAGTCTGCCCCGTCTCGTGTTCCTGTTACATAATTAGAACCGGCAGGTCAACTTTTCTGGACATAGGGCTGCAACAAAGGGGTGTGGGTTCGAATATTTTGTAAAAGCTTTATTAGAATAAAACGCATAAGTTCGAATCCTTACCAACGCGATATTTTGGTCTAGGATCGCTAATGTCTCATCTATTAACTGTTACATCTTCTAAGATAAATTTGCTGAACAACGGTCTCCAAAAACAGTTCAGAAGAGTTAAGAATCGACCAGGAAATATTTTTTCTCCGTAATGCTTATCTGAATATTATATTGGCGTCCGTGTTCACATTATACAACAAATCCCAATTGGTGCTAGTCTGTCGTCTAGCCGTAAACGTCTTCATATCTTGTCTGCAAGTTTTCTTTTCGTTAGAGTACACGTAGTAGTTTAAACCCACGTACATGATTTACAAGACCAAAATAGTATTCTAAACATTATGCTTAAAGGTTAGTATCTAGAAGGCCTACCGTTAAATAGTGATGTTCAGAGGCGTAGCGAGGGGGGGGGGGGCGGGGGGACATATGTCCCCGGGCGCCGACCTTAGGGGGGCGCCAAATCGAAATTTGACGGGGGGGGGGGGGTGCAAATGAAAAGTTCGAGGGGGGGGGGCGCAAATCGAAAGTTTGTCCCCGGGCGCCGGGAGGGGTCGCTACGCCTCTGGTGCTGTTTCTAATTTACTTAAGGCAATGCCGTTAAACATTGCTGTTTTTAATTTACTTAATTAAGGTCACACCGTTAAGCATTGCTGTTTGCAATTTACTTAAGGACATATGCCTATCGTTGTTGCTGTTAGCTAATTAAAATTAGAGTCTATCTCATTATATAACCACGTGTTTGCTGTATTAGTCCAATTCAGGGGTCTCCAAACTACGGCCCGCGAGGTCCTCTCATCCGGCCCGCGGAGATCTTTTTGTCCACGGTAAAAACGTTTGTTGGTGATGGCTGAGGAACTTTGCCCAGAAAAATCAAAGATATATCCGGAAGAAACTGGCCCCCGAACTAAAATTTAATAGTTAATGTGGCCCTCGGACTGAAAAGTTTGGAGACCCCTGGCCAATTGATTGCGATCATATTTGGAATATATCCTCATACTACATTACTAAAATATAAACTGCAAGAAATCCACAACAGCCATAGTACGAATAAACAAATCTCAATTATAAAAAAATACGCCCTTACTTTCCAGTAATGTATTCAAGATCACTGCGACGCTCTAATTAATTAATATCTCTATTTTTGGGAGAGAAATACAAATTATCGTAATGTTTTGTTATTTACAGAAACTACCCCGTCCATTCTCTTACTGTTTATTTTAAGACAGTGCTCCAGGCTACCTGGTCAGCTCTACACCCGCCTTACGTCATTAATCCGAATTAAGTTTTACGTATGAGGAAGAGAGAATAAATGGACAAAATGCAACACAGCAACATGCAAATAAAGAGGAAAACATTGCATGATCGGGCATTCTAATGTAGAATACCCCCGATAAATCGTCCCCTTCGTTAGGATATTAATAAAAAATATTTTCCAAAACTTTTTATAATTGTATATGTATATATAATTATATATTTTCATACATATCGCGAAATACATGCAATAAATTCGCTGGATTTTGTCAGCAAATATATTTAACAGAACGTTTCGTTTCTCTAGAATATTCTATGGCACGTGCTAATTATCCGGCTTAATTATTATTAATTAGGGGACACTGTGTGCTTCTGTGTATTGGTGCTCAGTGCGAGAGGTGCTTTCAGCTAGAGGCGAGATGTTGTTGCTGGGGTCATGTATAGACGATGGTGGTTGGGATGTAGTAGCAGTGCTTGTAGGGATTCGTGGATCTTTGATAATTATTGGGTTATGGGATCAATGGTCACGTATGGTGGTTGGGATATGGGACCCACACTGTTAGGGATCGTGAGCCTTTGATAAATATCAGGTTATGTGATAAATGATCACATAATTATATAAGTTGGGGTATAGGAGCATTGTTTGTAGGGATCGAAGATCATTGATATTGCAATTTGGGATTTGTGATACATGATCGATAATGGTAATACTGAGTTTGAAGCATTGGTTTTAGGAATAGTTGATCATTGATTTTGCTTGGGATCTGCTGTCAAGTGTCGATGAGGGTGGTTGAGATATGGGATCGTTGCTCATAGTGATTGGGATCTGTGATCAAGGGTCGCCTAGGATCCGTACTCAAAACGTTCGGGTCAGCAGTCGAACACTCAACCGTTCGACCACAGCGTCCACTAACGTATACGTAGCAATTAATCCCGACAACTTGCCAAAATCATGTGTCCCTTGAATGACGTCATAACAAATTCTTGGCAACTCCACAGCGAAGAACCAACTAAAACTACACTTCGATCGCCGACCAAACTTTCTAGCAATAACAATTCAAAAAACAGTGGAATCAATAACAGAAATAGGTCTTTGGTAACAGAAAAACCAAAAAAACCAAAAAAAAAAAACCACATAATTTAATAATAACACAAAAAATTAAAGGATTGAATGTAATTGATACAAACGTACGAATAGGGATTTAACTATTGTTGTCTTCGCCTAAGCCAAAAAAAAAGATTTAAAAATAGAACCTCTGAAATAAAGAGATCGATAACTGTTTGATTGATCCCAATTTTCAGTTGATTATTGTGTGATTCGTTTAAAAATATAAATAATTTCAAGGCATTAGCAAATCGAGGAACAGTTTTATTTTTCCTGGTTTGAAAACGTTCAGGGTTAGTGTTACGGCTATCTAGTGGGCTGTTGGTTGATGAAACAACTCGTTTAGACTTTAATGGTTGAATATTCATAAAATGGTCTGAATGTGTATTATGTGCAGATTTTCTGTATGTACATCGTGTTTGTGTAGATAGTATGTGCATCGTGTTTGTATGTACATCATGTGCGTATGATCTGTATGTGCATCATGGTTGTATGTGCATCGTGTTTGTGCAGATGGTCTGTATGTGCATCTTGTTTATATGTACATCATGTGCATGTGGTCTGTATGTACATCATGTGCATATGGTATGTATGTGAATCATGTGCATATGGTCTGTATGTGCATCGGGTTTGTATGTGCATCATTTGCTTATGGTCTGTATGTACATCATATGCATATGGTATGTATGTGATTTATGTGCATATGGTCTGTATGTGCATCGTGTTTGTATGTGCATCATGTTTATGCAGATGGTCTGTATGTGCATCATGTTTATGCAGATGGTCTGTATGTGCATCGTGTTTATATGTACATCATGTGCATATTGTATATATCTACATCATAGGGAGATGGTCTGTATGGTATCGTGTTTACGCCTGTCTGCCATATCGTCTGGCGCTATGCATGCGTGAGTACTCCTTGAATGTTGTCTGCTAGTTTATGCGCGGCTAGACCGTTTATCCTTCTTGTCGGCGCGTAGACATTTAGGATTCTGTTTACAAATGAGCGATGTTCGTTTGGCGGAAACAAGTGGTGTTTGTAGATTGTGTATTGTGTTCGATTGCTACAGATCGGGTAGGACCGATTATGCGGCAAAGAAAAAGAATAGCGCTGTATTTAAAAAAAAAATTAAGCATTACGACCTGTTCTTAAGTAAGGCAGATGGAGTAGAGCACGCCTGTTTATTTGATATTATTGTATGAAGTGTGATGAGGTCAGTTATACTGAAGACAGCAGCTATTTTAAAAAAAATATATAAACTAGTCATAAGAGCTAAGTAGGCTCAAGCTGAACACAATATTGTAAATCGTGCACACTTTCTTACAGACACGCCTTTTTCTAGATAGAAAAAAGAAAAGTTACTATTTCAAACCTGACGGTCAATAGTAGGTGACGTAGAGTTCCCCTGTATCTGTGAGCTTGGAATAGTGTGGTCATCAATTAGCTTTACTTCACCTAGCGTTAGCCGGGTACCGAATAGAGCTGAGTGGACTCTGGGGCTTCTTACAAACTCGAGACCTGGATTGGAACTCGATACTTTCGGGTTAGCATGCGTATCGCTCTACCATACTACCCAGCCATTCCGTTCCTCTATGCTAAAGTTAAGGAAACCTTGGTTATTAAAAAAAAATATCAACGACTACACTAGTCATTGGTATTCAGTATTCTACCTAACTTACCAGATTATTGTCATTCATTAATCCCAGTAATTTAAGTCTTTTGCCATAAAATATACCCATTGACTTTGTTATTTATTCATTCCAATACATTATTCTCATTGCCTTGGTAATTTCCATAACTTATACGAGTTAACTCAGTGTATGTACTTATTTTCATTGTAGATTGTTTCATCCACGGAATAAAATGCACTAGAGTAGAATGATACCTATTAGAAAAACAAATGGTCAACTTGTATTACTTAATGTAGTTCCACATTTCGGACCTTACAATCGATAGTGCGGGTGGAAAAGAGTTCACCTTGTTCTTGACCACGAGTTATGTGGGAGTCAGCTCTATGTCCAGTCGCAGTTACTCACCTCTAACGTGAGTCATTTCCCGTGGTTCGACTCAATGAGGTCATGTAGAGCTCGAGACTTTCAGGTTAGTATGCGAGCGCCCTACCACCCAACCACGTTGTCAAGTTATTGGTTTGTATCTTGTTATATAACCAAGGAAATTTTTAAAATGAATCTTGCTGAGAATAAGATTATCTGGTTAGTCTAACAAGAAGCAAAAATCACCAAGCTGGTAGCTTTTAAGAGGTGCCTTTTCAGACTAGACGTTGGGAGGGGGAGTGTGGGTGAGAGTGAGAGAGAGTGTGTGTGAGGGCTATGGTGGAGTGTGTTTGGGTGGAAGGGGAGTGGAAGGGGAGTGTGTTTAGGGGTGCGGATGTGTTTGTTAGGAAAGGTGAGGGAAGTGAGTGGGAGAGTGGGGAATGGGGATCGAAAGGTGTGGGATTGTGTTTGTAAGTGGAGGGTGAGTGATTGTGTGGGAGAGTGTGTGTGGATGAGGGTGTGTGTGTACGTGGGTGGAGTGTGTGTGTGGAGTGTGGAGTGTGATTGTAAGTGTGACAGTGAGTGTGTGGGGGTAGTGTGTGGGGTGACTGAGCGTGGAAGTGAGGGGGAGTGTGTGTGTGGGGGGGTGATGGTGAGGGCGAGTGTGTTTGTGTGGGTGAGGGAGGTACTCACACCACTATCCTCGCCATTTTTACCTCTCGTTACCAAAGCGAGTTCAATTCTTGCGTGATTTTGTACTTTCGACACTTGAATTATGTACGTGAGTTTATGTGTTACACATGTCGTTGAGCCATTAATTAATCCAACCCTCGAACAACATATGCAAATTAGACGAATTAGTTAAACTAATAGCAAATAATTGATCGAAACATGAGCGGGTGTTCAATGGGTAAATACGGATAGAGTACGTAGCCCTAAAAGTGGATACAGCCTCTAACGTTGCCAATGTTTTGAGAGTGTAACACTATCACCTTGTGTTTAGTTTCAAGTGTAGGCTTTTGTTACAAATGGGGGGAGGGGTCTCAATTTATAACTAACAGTGGTTTTTTTTTGTTGTAAAATTTGAATTTGTCTAATACTCCCAGTACTGTAGCATGCGCGAACACTTGTTTTGATAGTTAGGTTCAATAGTGCAGACATTGTTGTATACACTTTAATTTTTTTTAAATAGACGGTTAGCACTACATACATATATATTTAAGTTTATATTTAAAATAAGCCTTGTATGTCTGAGTAAGTAAAGGCCTAAATAGTAGTGTAAACTGATGCATAACTACATTTTAAACAGTTCAAATGAATATACCTTAATGTGTATACATAAATGTACATATATATATATATATATATATATATATATATATATATATATATATATATATATATATATATATGAGTAAGCAGCTGGCATTTCAAATTTACCTGATATACCTGGCCTGCTCTGTACCGGATACCTCATAGCACATGACCGTCTTTCATCACTGACCATCGGACCACGTGACCATCTATAAAGGCTGTCATAAATCTCTAGAACCTCCGGCTACCCAAGACCGCAGGTAAAACAAAAATCAAGTACCGTTCGGACCTGAGGGTTATTACAACAAGACGAAGTAGAGTTCACCTGTCTCAGTGACCTCTACTTCTGTAGTGTTGTTATTTCATTGCTAGACCGCTATTACTCATAACTCTAGCCAGGTACTTGTTAGAGCTGGTTGAACTCAAAAAATTGCTTCGACACTTAAGCTTAACTTAAACTAGAAACATTTGCATAAGCATTGAGTGCTCTACCGCTAGACCGCATTTTAGGAATTTTTAAAATTGGCTGTATAAAACCGAAACAACTGAGTTCTATTCCAACTATCCAATTTAAAAAAAAAATATTTTAAAAATTAACAAACCCCTCTCCCTCTCAAAACAACGAATTATTAACTTTAACATCAGAGTTTCTTCCAGACATATCTTCGGCGGGGGGGGGGGGGGGGGGGGGTTGCGCCCCCGAAGAAAGTCAACTGCCTCCTCAAACCAAATGTAATTTATATAGTAAATATATACTTTTAAGAGTGCCTCCCCCCACCCCAAAAAATTTAGAACACCCCCCGAAAATATTAATACCCCCCTCCCCCGGAGAAAAAAGTCAGGAAGAAACACTGTTTAACATTAATTATAAAAGACATTTTATTAAGGGATAATTCTTCACTAAGTTCTATCCCAACAAACAATGACAAACACACAATATACATGCCACCTGCTCTTCGTGACCCACGGTACTAAAACGTTGAGTCACATGACAAAAAATATGGTCTGTGTTGTTTTTTTTTCGTATTTTTTCTTGTTGGGTGTGACTTGCATGAGCGCGTCTTTTCTTGCAGACAAGAATCAATATTTCATCAACGGTGGTCGTGTTATTTTTTTGTTTGTGGTATCTTTTGATCTTACGTTCTATTATTTATTAAACGGTGGAGAATATATTAGTTGCACGGAGCGTGGTTGCAAAGGTGGGGGGGGGGGGGGGGGGAATGGGAAAGTAGTTGGGGTGGGGTAAGGGGCAAAGGTTGCAATAGTACATGTTTTCAAGTCATCTTCTATTAATGCGCACTTTTCCTGTACGCTTTGTCACTGACAATAGGTAAAAAAAATAATACACGGGGGAGGGTAGTTGAGTATTATATGTAGTTAGCTACGGCTACGGCTACGGCTACGGCTACGGCTACGGCTACGGCTACGGCTACGGCAACGGCAACGGCAACGGCTACGGCTACGGCTACGGCTACGGCTACGGCTACGGCTACGGCTACGGCTACGGCTACGGCGACGTCTACGGCTACGGCTACGGCTACGCTACGGCTACGGCTATGGCTATGGCTGTGGGAGAGAGTGAGTTATCATTATGAGTAAATTGAAACCAGCATGTTGATTGGTTGAGATTACAATGCGGCCACGCTACGCGTTACCATGGCAACCGTTCTGCCAGTTGGCCTGTGTTTTTTTTTTTACTATACCAGATGTGCCTTTCAGACTTTCACTCCGGACCATCGGACAGCGATGACGGATGGACACACAGGTGAAGGGATAGCTGGTCAGCTAGCGGTGTTAGATATCTTCACCTCCTAAGTGCGCTACTTTTAGGTTTAAGTGAGAATTACTTTTGCAAACGTTTACCAAATGCAACAAATAAAATCGCGTTAAAGGCCTCAAAAGTACAACTGGAGAGGAATTTGCGTTTTCACTTGAAGATATATCTTGTTTTTGCTCAATCGACTTTATTATACCCAAAGTATGCTAGGTACCACTTAAAGCTGAGTCGAATATATATTTTTTAAAATAACGTACACAAGAGTATTACTTAACTTGTATACTATAACATTTAAACTACTCACAACTCAAACGTTGTGGTTTACGATCTTGAAAAAAAAATGTACGATTGTCTCAAAAACTACAAACACAATAGTTGCTAAATATGAATGTATTTTGTCTGGATGATTACATTGTATGTGTTTCATATTCAGCTATCAGTATTAAATAATTTAAAAATAGATTAGACCTTTAAAATTTACTTACTATAATGGACTTCAATCGTAATGTGTTTCATTATATTCTAGTTGCTAAACTCGCCTGTTCTGTATTTAGATAAATCCATGATTTTATTGTTTAAACTAAAACCCTATAGATTTCACGGCTTTAAGTAAAGTCGTTTGTTATTGACAAAGTATTGACAGTTACGACTAAAACTTAATCCTACCAAGCTTTGAAGATACTGACGCAAACGCCGACCCTGCAAAATATTTGTCCAGTAACTGCCCCCCCCCCCCCCACCCCCTCACAGCTAATAGCTGCAGGACATTTATTCGCCATCTGATGCTATTAAATAATATTAAAAAATAATCGCGAAAATCCCATAATGATAGATGATTGTTCGCAGTATAGAGACGAGGACGGACACAAATTACTGCATTTGATCCTGATAGTTTCATCTTGCTTCGTTGGCTTCTTAAAAAATGATTTACTTTTTACAAGGTATTTTAGAACACGGGGTATCGTTTCGTAAAAATCGACCGTAAAATGAATCGAATAAATGTATCGATACTACAAGGTACCCCTTCAAATCAAAACCCTCATGGCGTATAGAAGGTGAGGGGTGGTGGGGGAAGAGAAGTTTCGACCACCCCAAACCCTCTCGCTGTAAGAACATGACGGCGGAAGTGACGTAAGCGAGACCATGTTGGTGGCTCGCGAGGTTCGCCGCTCAGCTGTGCGCGCGAGACGGTGTGTACAAAAGAGTAAGCATGAATGCACTCACCCTGGCCTTAGTGAGTCGCGCCGTTTTGGACTAATTCAATTCACGACTTTTGTGTGAGCAGTTTTAACGTGTTTGATTCAATTCACGAGCTGTGTGAAGAAATACACGCGAGTTCGCAAAGATGGACTTTAATCTGTTTTCATCAATTTATTCAGGTATTAGAAACTAAAAGTAAGTTGCTAAGTTATTTCATTTGCGAAACTTTATTTTATTTTACTTTTATTTTGTCTAAATTCGGTGGATTTTTTGTTCGCTTTCGTTTTGTTATTGAACAACAAAAATTAACAGGATTGTTAAAGTTTGTGAAAGTATCAAACATATAAAAATAAATAACCTGGACATTTGAACTGAAATTTTCTTGACTAAGGAATAAAATTTGAATCGGCTTTATCCAAAAGTTTCTTAAAGTTCTATTTACACGGCATCAAAAATTTCTTGATATTTTTTTTAAAAAAGTCATTCAAAAATTCATTGATATTTTAGTTCACCCAAACATTTTTTTATATTTTATTTAAACTTCATGCAAAAGTTTCTTGATATTATATTTAAAAGTTATCCAAACATTTCTTGATATTTTATTTAAACGTCATCCAAAATCTTCATGATAATTTAGTTAATAAACATCGACTAATAGTTTATTGATATTTAATTTTTCCAATTCTATATACAACCAATCACGACTATTTTTGCTTGTATAGGGTGGATGGAGGGGGGGGGGGGCGGACGAAATATTAGTGTTAGAAAAGGACACATTATAAGTAGAAAACGCGACTTAGATCACATTAAAACCTCCACACTTACAAATCGACTCAACTATTTTATATTATTTATTTTTTGTGGATTTGCCTAATTGCAGAATTCACAGTACTTACGGTATTTAACATGGTTAAAAAAGAACTGTATTAAAAAACAACTGTACGTAGTTTTTCTCTAAGCATTTATCGGCCACTATGTACTGTACATATAGAGTGGCGCCCCATCTTTGCTGAAGTTTTCCGTGTTCTGATTTAGGCCCATGACAAATCCACCCACTCACCACGTGCCCATACAAAAATATGAAAGGAAATTAGTTTCTTAATTAATTAAATGCTTGGAATATCCTGTCTTTACTAACTGATTAGCTGACGGTTTTATAAATAAATCGAGTGGATTGTGTGTATTTGTGGAGAAGGGTAAAGAGGGAGCGCTTTTTTTCTATAAAAAAAAAGGTAATGCATTAATTAGTGTCTTATCATTCACATGTGACTACATTTTTCTTGAGTCGTTTTTTATCTTTGATATATTATATATGATGTTTTGTCGGTGAGAGAATTCCCCTCCCCACCCCCAAATATACTGCCATGTGGGAAGGCGTGGTCGGATGGTAGAGCATACGACAGCTAATCCGAAAGTCTCGAGCTCGAATCCCGAGTTTTTCTCCGTAAAGGCAGCTGGGCATGGTGCTGACCACGCTATCCCTTCATATGCAGAGATCACAGAAATAGGTGAACTCTACTTCACCTGCTCCATGGTCCGTCAGATTCTAAAGGGTACTCTGCTACCATAAACTACAATACACATCAAGAAACCCGTGGTGAATACAAATTTACGATGCAACTTTCGTTATTCTATCACCTGTTTATGTCTAAAACGCGTGAACAGGTGTAGGTGTTTTAGTGCTATATTTATCAAACTATTTTTTGTCAGATATTATACAACAAAGATCAAAGCTCCACCAAGCTCTTTGATCCACCAAGCTCTATGCTCCACAAGTCTACATGTCCACCCATAACTCAACCAATCTCTTTGCTAAAACAAGCCCATAAAGTCATCAAGCTTTAAGCTCCACCAATCTACGTCCACCCAAACTCTACCATGCTATGTGCTTTACCAAGCTCCATGCCCCACCAAGCAGTGGCGTAGCGAGGTCGGGTGTCACCCGCTGCGGCACTTAATGGTGTCACCCCCCCCCCCAGAGGCGTAGCGACCCTTCCCGGGGACAAACTTTCAAATTTTCCTTTTCGATTTGCACCCCCCCCCCGCTCAAACTTTTGATTTGCAACCCCCCCCCCCCCCCCTCAAGTTTTCGTTTTGCACCCTCCCC
>NW_026733300.1:0-65501 GCF_028476545.2 Physella acuta
TCAACTGAAATGCAGTATATTGGCAGTATATCACTTCGATTTGTTTTAGAATATATTTTACTGTGATTGCAATATTTACGAAACAAATAAATACACGTGAATGCATGTGCCATAACCAATGCACGCTCAGCCTGCGGCGTTACAGCCTGTGCTCTCCCTCTTGCCTCATCAAAAGAATTGGTTATCTTTCCTTGCTTTTTAACAACACTTTAAAAATCCCTTCTTCCCGTGTCTCAGGAGGGGGGGGGGTGGAGAGAACAACCCCACCCCTTCCTCCCCCCCCCCCTTTCGCACTACTTTAAAACACGCATCTTATTTCGCCTTCCATGCCTCTTACTCACCCAGCCAACTTGCTTTAAGCACCCCCCCCGCCCCCCCCCCCCCCCCCCTCCAGGTTTATCAGCAACCGCTATATTCCGGCCGCTGGTAGCAAGAAAAAGAAACCCGTGTGATTGGCCTAGTTAGGACTCTCAAATTAGTGCACAAAATCTTGACAATAGTTTCAGACTCGGCGCTCGGGGCAATATGGCCGCCGCCAAATCAATGCCCGGGGGTCGGGTTCACCAAGAAGCGGGCTGGGGAGGTGTCCCGACGCCCCGGACAGCAATTAGGGACGAGGTTTGGTCAAGTGATAAAACGACGATAGCCCCAGGGGCACAAGCAGGGGGGCCGGGCTGTGGTGGGAGGGGGGTATTTCTTTATTTAACAATGACAGCTGTTGTCGCTGTTAATGTCGATAAATAAGCGATAACGACTGCGTTTAACTCATCGTAAAGCACATCTTTACCTTTTCAAAGACACACAAAGGTGTTCAATTTGTATTCGTTAATAAATCTACATTTTAAAAGAAATGTTTTGGTTAGTTTTTAAATTAAATATATTAAATTCTGAAATTACTTCTTTATTTTCGAATTCGACGAACATGGTCATGTTATGGTGTATTCTACATTGTGTTGTATAGGTATTTATCAAACCATCTACGTCACATAATGCCCTTACTCTATATTAATGTACTTGTGTTATACTATTTTTGTATATCAGAGTTTAATTACTATACACGAAAATATTAAATCAGATCAGTAAAATAGAATCTATGTAATACTTTTGACTATTAGCCATGAATGAATTCACGCAAGACATTAAATTTTGATTATCAAAGATGGCTCATAAATTGTAATTCCTTATTTTAAAAAAAAAATAGCTCATGACTCAAAGAGATAAGAGCCTAGCCTCAAAGATCAAGCTTTGTAGCTGTCACCCCATGTAGTGGGTGATTTAATCAGTCCTTTTTTAGCTTGAGCAGTTCTAAGGAATGAAAGAGACGACGAGTAATTCGCTTCGTGTCCCGAATATGACAAGACTTTATTGCCGACGGACGGTATCACGGGGTGAAAGGTAATTTAGGGTCTTTGTCTCTACCCTACCTTTACATATTCACCCCTTTTATAATGACTCACTTTTAAATAGACTTTTTATTATTATTTCCTCTTAACTTCTTTATAAAGGTATTATTTTATTTATGATGTTTAAGGTTGCAACAAGGATTTTAATCAATACCATTGAACTCAAAGTGTGCTTGCAGTGTTTCTTTAAGATTTTTTTCTCCGGGGCAACACTTTAAATTTTTGGGGATTGGGTGGGTGGGGGGTGAGGGTCTAATATTTCCTCGCTGGGGGTATATAAGTTATATTTTGTGTATATATATATATATATATATATATATATATATATATATATATATATATATATATATATATTAAATTTTGTTCGGGGGGGCATGCTTCGGAGATGGTTAGAGGAAATGCCTGAAAGAAACTCTGCGTCTTTGTATGTGAATTGTGTAAGTTACGTATATAAAATATCAATATTTGTAGCGTTGGGTTGGGTAAATGTAGAGCGTACACAGGGAAAAGGAAAAGAGAGAGATAAGCCAGTTAACGTCAAATGAAGCCATCAACCGACCATAAGATCGTAACCCAATGTCGCACGTTCGCGGAATGTTGGTATCGAGATACAGTTTTACAACGTTGGTCAAGACAGCTTTTAGTATCCCAGTGGAGCTAGTTCACAAGGCGTTGTTTACACGCTGAGCTGGGGCCCGCGGTGTGAGTTGGTGACAATGTTTTCACTAGCGTCGACTCGGATAACAATCTAGGGAGCCGGGGGAGGGGCGCTGAGAACCTCCGGGCTGGGGAGTTAAAGTGTGAGGTGTGGCTGGTCTCAAATCCGTGCGAGGTCCCGGGGTGGGAGGCACGATGTCCCAGGGATCGAGTTGCTTTGGAGAAATTTATTTTTAAAAAAATGTTCGGAGGAATTTTCAGATTTTTTTGGGTTGTTGTTGTGTTTAAGTGCCGTAAATCAGTAGAGTACGCAAGGTGGTAAGGGGGGGGGGCGCTTCACTGGGACCATTTTAAGGATAGTGGCGCTTTTTTTAAATATTTAAAATAAAAAACAAGCTGCACCACAAAACAGCAGCAACAACAATAACAACAAGTAAATACATTTTTTAAAAAGCTGCGAAGTTATGCAAATTGCTGTAATGTAAATGCTTTCTTCTTTTCTTCTTCTTCGTTCTTAATTTTTAGTTTTGGAAGGGATCGAGCCTTATCTGCCAGAGGGTTTGAACTCGAGACTTTTCTTTTCGAATTTATCATCCACGAGCTTTTGCCAACTCGACCACGCCTCCATCACAATTAAGGATACGTGTCAACTGGTTATGCCATCGACTCCTATTTCAGCCTGCTTTTCTTTTCGGATTTGCTTCCATAGCCTTCGTCCAACCAAGAACAAACTACAAGGCAGCATTTGTTTAATTTTGGAGTTTTCTCTCCTAGAAGAGTGGATGTTCCAGCTAACGAGACTCATCGAATTCGAGCCTTTTCGGTTTAGCAACCATGAGCTTTACCGACTCGACCACGTCGACAGCCATGTAAATGTCTAATTTTTAATATAAATATTTTAAAAATTACATGTCCATGGATCGTTCTATAACAAAATTTAATGCTCAAACACATTTGGCGAGGTCTAGCACATTTAACAGGTTAAATAGAATAGTTGTGCTTATCTATATTTTTTAAAATAAGAAAAAAACATAGAAGTAAGTCGACTTTTTGATTGCCTTACTAAAACTCAGCGCATTTTCATTAGAAATCCATTCTTATAAAGAGGATTAATGTTTTTTTTTTTTCAAATTTCGAATAATTTTATAAACGTTTAGGAATGAAAAATCATATCAGTCACAGTAATATAATGTGGCATTAACCGTCCTATTTGCAAAAAAATTCATAATTTTACCGCCCACAAAGATGGTACAAACTATGAAAACATTGGACCTAGTACTACCTTATACCGACACAACTAGTACATGGACAACTCGATACCTCCATAAGATGCAATCTTTTGAAGTTGCCGCCCTTTAAGTTTCTCAATGTTTAGCGCTAGCCTCTAATATTTCTTGATAACGGGTTATTTATGTGGCGTGGGTCTTTGAAGTCTCCAGTCGCGGGGCAGACGTGGTACCGGAAACAGGTTCCATCGATCCTGTTTATTACATATAAATCCAAAATTTGACTTAAATCCCATGGGGTCTAATTTTTTTTTTTTTTTTTTTTTTTTTTTTTTTTTTTTTTTTTTTTTTTTGAGACATGAAAAACCTAGACATACGACAAACATTGTTAGACCAGTTCAAAGTTGTTTTTTTCCTTAGAGATGAGATGTAGGACAGCATTTCTACTGTAAAAACATACGAGCCGACCCGCGGCGTATCATACGCCACTATTTAGTTGTTTTATTTTCTACTTTTCAGTAATTCATAATTTGTGAATTCGACAGTACCAATGCTGCCACTGAAAATATTTGCTTTATAACACTATCAGTAGGTCGTTAAGGACGATACTCCCCCCACTCTCCTTTCCCCCAACCCCTACCCTACACCCCCCCCCCGTGAAAGCAGCCTCCTCTTAGTTACCTCCCCTAAGTTTAAAATCGTTTCAAACTAAATTATCTGCCCCTAATAGCCATCACTAAACCCGGCTCTACGAACGTAAACATTTAGCGTGAACCACAGCTCACCAGACCATGTAGGGGTGGGGTGGTAGGGAGCGCGCTTACAGCTTGTTTTCTAGCGTCTCACAGAAGAGAATTATATATATAGATACTACTAAATACGCCCGTTTTGAATATTGGCACGGGTTAAGGTTATACACAATTCAAAAGTAAACGTCAGAACATTGAAATATTATTCCGCTTCAAAAATCTCCCTTTTCTTGTTGTGGATCTGAGATTGCAAAATTTATTTACTTTGATTGTATTGAAAGCTTCACACTTTCTTTGATTATAGTAAATAAAACATATAAATTCTGAAAAGAATGAATCTAATTGTGCGCATGTAAACTGTACCGATTGTTTTCACAAAGTGAAATGAAGTTGAGCAGAAAACGATTTATTTTCTTAACCATCCCTCGACATACGCAGTACCTCTTCAAGAGAAAGTTGACTCACTTTATACCGGCCTTCGGGGTGTATTATTAGAAAACTGCATGCTGGGATATTAGCCTCAAAAAACAGCAGCCGTGTATGTACTGCCGAGTGGCACCATTGGATAAAAACAAATCATTAGCGTCTAGAAATACAATTTTTAGTCTGCATTCTTTACTAGCATTTTTTTTAAACAATTCGTGTTTTCGTCCCCTCCCCCGCAAGTTACAGTTGAGGTTATAACTACGTGGGTAGGTTTTGGGTTATCTGATGCTCACGAAGATCAAAAACAAACTGGAATTTAACTAGTGTAGGTCTAACAATACACTGCATATATAAGCTGGTATTTCTCACAAAGATGTAAAGACGTTGCAGCTATATACAGAGGCGTCGCGAGGCGGGTGCAGAGGGGTGCGGACCGCACCGGGTGACACCATTTAGGAGGGTGACACCAAGACAAAAAAATTGCAAGATTTATAGAAACAAAAATATTTTGACAGTTCAGTGAATGGGTAATTATAATTTAAAAAGTATTTTAAGTACATAATTACGATTCCGACGAGTGGGGGGGAGGGGGGGGGGTGATACCATGACGTAAACATGCAAAATATAGAGAAAGCAATGCTTCACCCAGTTATATTAACAACCGACTATAGATGAACATTATTATTATATGCGAACACTTTAAATATTTTTACCGGGATAAGGGGGGAGTGACATCAACTGCAAAATTTACAGAGACAAATTAAGAGAGGGGGGGGGGTGACACCATGAGGTGCCGCCACTGACTATATGTTAAGTTTTATCTCTAGCCTAACGCTAATTCTTGATTTAATCTCTAACCATTACCTTGACCATAACATAACGTTAATCATCACATTAAACAGCAATACCTATTTATACTTTTGCTAGCTAATTTTTATTTTTATTTTGTGTTGACAAATTTAAAAAAAACCACTGTACAATTAGTTCAATTATCGTAATAGTTTAATAAATTATCTTTATTATATTGAGCTTTGTCCGTCTAACGAGAATAATTTAAACAATGATTTAGAAGCAATCGTCTTAAAAAAACAACTTTTCAGCTCTCGCTGACCCTAAATGCTGACTCAATCAAATTTCACATTTCTTCACAATTTCCTTTTTTCCTATACCCCACCTGTGTTTAGTATCAATTACAGTATCGAACCCACAGGTCTACTTTAAAAAGATCTATTGTCAACATCAACGACCCCGTTCGCTGGTAGGAAGAAAAAACCTCCACAACAAAAGAGTGGATATCTCCCACGTTCAGAACACACAGGCAAATTATGATTGTTTGGTCAAACTGGGGGCGTGGCGGACGGCCCAGATACACTGACTGTACAGGACACGGGCTGTAACCTTTGATCTGTGTCAGACAGTTTGAACTAACGGACACAGTCAACCGTTGCTTTTTTTTTTTTCACCTCCACACCTGGCCCGTGATCAGCTGATTACTTTGTGCTGTCGCTATTGTAGAGATGAACCCACAGCTTTAAAATAGCACTAAAATATTGATGTACCCACAGCTTTAAAATACCACCAAAGTAGAGTTGTACTCACAGTTTTAAAATACCACTAATATATATATATATATATACACACAGCTTTAAAATACCACCAAAGTAGGCCTATAGATGTACACACTTTCAAATACCTCTAAAATATTGATTTCATAATGTCATCGCAGCTTTAAAATACCACTAAAATATAGATGTCCTCACAGCTATCAAATACCACCAAAATTGTCTCCACATCTTTAAAATACCACTAAAATAAAGATGTACTGACATCTTAAAATACCACTAGAATATAGATGTACTCACATCTTTAAAATACCACTTAAATATAGATGTACTCACAGCTTTAAAATACCACTAAGAAATAGATGTACTCACAGCTTTAAATAGCTTTTTAAAAGATTTTTAAAGACATTTTCTGCATCACTGCAGATATCAGAAAATTTCATAGAAATATTAAAAATTATGAAATATTGGTTTTAGATTGTAGGGGCTTACACACATTACGGCGATGGTGCTGACCACACTATCCTTTAATATACCGATGTCACAGAAACATGTGAACTCTACTCCACTTACACATGGACTGTTTAGAAAAGGGAACTTTAATTTTACACAAGTAACAATTTATAGATGGAAGTAATGACAGTTGTCATTTTGAGAGGGATGTGTATTCCCCCCTCCCTATAGCCCACCCTCCCCTCCTACGCCGTTGGATTGCACGATGATTTTATACTGCTATTCTTTTACAAAACAAATATGGCTACACAGCAAAACAAAAAGAAGAAATGTATAAAGCCTAAGTTACGTAAGTTCTATGCACATTACAATAGTGCGACCTGCCTCTCGTCATTAGTTATACATTTTAAATGAGCAGATCTGACTGCTAATTAGTTTTTGAAGCCGTGCCAAGCAGACTTCAAAAAAAAAAAATCTTTCGTAGTTTTAAAAAAAAAATGTGAAGATAATCCCTAAAATTTCTCTACTGTCAGAATCTTTCAAAACGTGAACTTGTTGAGGTCTGGTAATTCTGTCCAGTTTAGCAGGTTTTATTTTTTTATGCGGGGACTCTATCTCCCATGCGAGGGGTGAAAAAAACTATCAAAGGGTTTAGGGAGCGACACCCTACAATCCCCCCTCGCCTTTGCTCTCATAGGAACTAAGATTATAATGATTTCCGTGTAATCTGAATTTTTTTTTCTCAGCGTTTCGCTAAATCTTTCCAGATTCCCTCATTAGCTATTACATTCGAACCACACTATCGTTTTTCGTTAATTTATTTTGAAGACTGAACTAAAAGGCTATTTTAGTTTGACTAGAGCGGTTATATATTAAAAAACATTAAGAATAAATGTTTGTGGTATTTTTATCACTTTGAACGAAGCATTCTTTTATAGTTTACCTCGCTTTCATTAAGTAAAAAATATAGTTAAAGGATTTTCTGTGCTATGTATTTTAAACTAAATATCTACAGCTGTTTCATCGCATTCAGTGATGTGTCTAGTATGATATTTCACTTTTGGGATAATGTGTAATTTAGGATAATCATTTACTTTATTAGGGAGACTTCATAGTTTACTTAAAATACTATCTGGGATCTTGTGGCATTGAGGGATTTGTGCCGAATGTATTCGTAAGGAAATATCTAAATGATTTCCCCTAGCCTAGTGGTAGAGAGCTGGACTGCTAACCCGTAAGTCTCGAGTTTGAATCCGGGTTCAAGTTAGTACACCGTCCCTGAGTCCACCCAACACTGATGGGTACCTAACTCACGTTAGGGTAAGTAAAGGCGGCTGGGCATATTCTGACCACACTATCTCTACATATGCCGAGGTCACAGAAACAAGTGAACTCTACTTCATTTGCACAATAGACCGTCAGGTTTGAAAGGGGAACTTTACTTACTACTTTCCCTAGTCACATTGATGCCCCCTTTTGTCCTGTTGATACCCCCCTCTCTCACCACACCCTGGTTATACACCCCCCCCCCCCCCCCCCAAATTCAGTCGTCATATTCTTCTCTCAGGTTTTCTTCCTTATAACCATTTACTTTATCGTCCATTCAAATGTCTGTGTCCAAACACAGTTCTGGGTTTTAAAAGTATAAACTGATACTCTTTCAATGGTCAATTAAAATAATTACCTCTACCACTCTAGTGCTGAGAAATTAAGTTAAGCGTTCAAGGACTTCCGTCAACTGGTTATTATGGTTATGTAGCTCAACGCTTTCTATAACTTCAGTCCGTTGTTTATCTTTTATGCTGTGCAGCTCAACAATTTCTTTAACTTCAGTCTGCTGTTTATCGTTATGTTATACATTCCCAACACTTTCTATAACTTCAGTCCGTTGTTTATCATCGATGCTGAGAATACCCACCACTTTCATTAACTTCAGTCCCTCACTTTATCATAGATGTTATACATTCCCAATACTTTCTATAACTTCAGTCCTTTGTTTATCATTGATGTTATACATTCCCAAAAACACTTTCTATAACTACAGTCCGTTGTTTATCATTGATGTTATACATTCCCAACACTTTCTATAACTACAGTCCGTTGTTTATCATTGATGTTATACATTCTCAACACTTTCTATAACTTCAGTCCCTTACTTTATCATTGATGCTGAGCATACCCCACAGTTTCTATAACTTCAGTCCGTTGTTTATCATTGATGTTATACATTCTCAACACTTTCTATAACTTCAGTCCGTTACTTTATCATTGATGCTGAGCATACCCCACAGTTACATGCCTGCACATCATCTAGTACCCCCGTGTGCTTTATCTCAATCCGCTGCAGCCTTTTGTCAAACTGCTCATAGATGTATTTTCGGGTTGGATCTAATCAGTGAAGGCTCCGGCATAAGTGTAAATCCTTTTCTTCCTGGGTTTCTTTAGATCTGTCTTCCTGAGCAAAGATTCCATGTTCCCGTAATCTCGTAGCCGATAAAACTCACCTTTTTGAACATGAACATAAGAACAAATCACCTTTCAATAACATCTATCGTATGCTTCGTTCTATTCTTGGAAAAATGGCACTGTTCTTCACTGTTTTCTATTTGCTATTAGATTATTAGAGCACGATTTATTTTCTTCTTCAGTTTTTTTCAATCAGGCGCAATACTAAGAGAATAACTTTTGCAGCCGATTATCTATCCTTTAAAGGCGAACTCTACTTCACTTGCTCAATAGGACGTCAAGTTCGGAATAGTGTTTCTTCCAGACTTTTTCCTCCGGTGGGGGGGGGGGAGGGGGGCACTTGAAATTTTTTTTAGGGGGGGGCGGTAGACTTTCTTTAGGGGGTGGGGGGCGGACACTGTTAAAAGTATATATTTTCTATATAAATTTCATTTCGTTCGGGGGGGGGGGGGGGGGGCGGTAGACTTTCTTCGTGGGGGGGGGGGGGGGGGCTCCGCTCCCCGAAGAGATGCCTGGAAGAAACTCTGGTCTCTGGTTCGGAAAGGGAACTTTACTTAACACGTAGTTGTTAATTGTGTTGGAAGAAATCCCGTCCACCATTACAATTAAGAACGAAGAAGAAGAAGCTAAAAATTGTCGTTTACCCTTAACAAAAAGTTATGTTTTTCTTTATTTAAAGAACCGTCATGAAAACGACTCTTTAATTTCTTGGGTTTACAATGCGTCTGTTTATCCTCAGTTTTTTTTAATATATCTCTCTCTCTTCTAAGTTTACTCTTTGCTCACATGCAAAGAAACCCGAGCTAGTCTGTTTTAAAAATACAAACCCAACATTAAGATAAAATTTATAGAGTATTTGGAATCTATATAAACGAAACATCCCTCTATAGGGTCACAGAAACGAAATTTTATATCACCAATTCGGAAAGGTAAGCCGGATTTTGATAGGCCCCGGGATGGTTATATAACCCGTCGAAGCGAAAAACCTCACCCCCCACAACATTCCTGAGCTGACGTAAAAACTTAACTTCTGAGGGGTTAGAGAAGAGCTCTTGACGTTACAATGTTGGCTGCCATGTTTGATCGAGGGAGGTTGATATCGTAATTGCATGTGTACGATTTCGCTGGATGGGTTGGATAAAAACTAACTTCAGAGCGAGACAAAAACGAGTTGTTGAATGGTCTATCTCGCAATACGGCAGAGTGTGAATCTAGCGCAGTATATACCCAATTTTTGTTGTGGATCTAGCTCACTATACAAGGTTTGGTCGTGAACGTTGTAAAATATTCTGGTTGTGAATCTAGCTTATGATATATCTGATTTTTGTTGTGAATCTTGTTCAATAAACGCCTGATTTTGGTTGTGAAGCTTACTATATACCCGATTTTTGTACGTCTGATTTTGGTTGTGAATTTAGCTCACTATACAACAAGTTTTGGTCATGAACATTGAAATGTATTTTGGTTGTGAATATAGCCAAGTTTAAAACCGATTTTGGTTGTGTATCAGGTTATAGTCCGCCCGAATTTTTGTTGTGAATCTAGCCCACAATGCACCAGATTTTGATCGTGAAACTAGCATACTATAGAGCAGATTTCGGTTGTGAAAACTAGCACATCATACACCCCATTTTATTGTGAATCTATCTTATTATACACATTCACTCTAATGCTAATAAAAAGTCGTAAACTTATATCAGCACATAAACTTTTTTTTTACCTTTGAATGTACAATTATGATAAGCTCAACAAAGTCTAATTCTTTTAATTTTTACCCTTTAAAAAACCCATCTTTTCAAAAGTGAAAATGAAATAAGAAAATACACGTTTGGAAATTTTCTATAATAAAAATTGGATAAAATTAAAGTGATTAATTTTTTTTCTTATGTATTTTGAAAGACGTTTTTATATGGTTGAAACACCAAACAAGTTTTAAATACTTTATATTTTTTAAACAAGATCTCCTGAATGTTCGTTAATCTTTTGAAAGCCATCATGCGATTGGAAATCAATCCGGTTGAAATCTTGATTGGATCGTTGCACGAGGAGCTGTAGTAGAAAGATAAGATAAGAAAGGGGGGGGGGTGTGCTAGTCTTAATGCACAAAGATGACCATAAGAGATTTACAAATGAGACATTTATACACCAAATCAGAACACCTTCATACAGCAACAAATAGTGGAGACTATCATACATCCACAAATATGTTGTGTAGACTTCAATACCCTTCATATATCAACAACTATCAGCGGAGATCGTCTTCACCAACAAATATTAGTGACGACCTTCATATAACAATAACTACATGAAGACCTTCATACACCAAAACTATGTGAAGACCTTACTACACCAATAAATATGTGGAGACCTTACACCAATAACTATGTCTAGACCTTCCTACACCAATAAATATATGGAGACCTTACACCAATAACTATGTCTAGACCTTCGTACACCAATAATTATGTAGAGACCTTCATACACCAATAACTATGTAAAGACCTTCCTACACCAATAACTATGTAAAGAACTTCATACACCAATAACTATGTAAAGACCTTCCTACACAAAAACTATGTCTAGACCTTCATACACCAATAACTATGTGGAGACCTTCCTACGCAAATAACTATGTGAAGACCTTTCTACACCAACAAATATCAGCTGAGACCTTCCTACACCAATAACTATGTGAAGACCTTCATACACCAATAATTATGTAAAGACCTTCCTACACAAAAACTATGTGAAGACCTTTCTACACCAATAATTATGTAAAGACCTTCCTACACAAATAACTATGTGAAGACCTTCCTACACCAAAAACTATGTGCAGACCTTCATGCACCAATAACTATGTGTAGACCTTCATAGACCAATAACTATGTGTATACCTTCATAGACCAATAATTATGTAAAGACCTTCCTACACCAATAACTATGTCTAGACCTTCCTACACCAATAATTATGTGTAGCCCTTCATACACCAAAACTATGTGAAGACCTTCCTACACCAATAATTATGTAAAGACCTTCCTACACCAAAAACTATGTGTAGACCTTCATGCACCAACAAATGTTCCGTGTGTGAGACGACCGATGTAGTACACTACAATATCAAGTTGTTTTCATTTCAACAGATCTACTTTGAGCCCGCACCCATTGAACTGCCTAATGTCTGCTGTGCAAGTGTCTTGCTTTACCATGTTCCTCGTCGATTCCACCCCCGTGGAACCGGGGGGCCGGGGAGGGAGGCGGCGGCGCAGGGGGTGGAGGCAAGGGAGGGAGGGTGTATCAGACGGAGAGAAAACTTTCATGTATTAGACGAATTTAATATGTAACGAAGGAAACCTAAGATAATAATAAAAGATGAAAACCATTTCTGCAATTAGGTTTGATAAAAAACGATTCTGAGTTCGTACGGAGGAGCCATTTTGTGTTTCGGCGTGTATGTTATTTACTATTCGAGCCCGGGGGAAAAAAAACATTAACTTACATCAAACGCGATACAAGTGTGGATATTATTAAATACACGGAAAACCCTTTTACTCGGACAAGAAAATCCACTCGGTCGCACCTCGTTTTTTTTTCCTTCTTTCTTGGCTAAAAGAAACTTGGTGCAACACCTTTATTTTAAAAGACGGACATATCATTTTTAAAGTTTTAATATGAGTACATTTCAATTTTTAAAACTTAAGTTTTAATATGAGTACATTTAGATTTTTTTAAACTTAAATTTAAATATGAGTACATTTCGAGGTTGTTTTTTTTTAAACGTCGTAAATATATTTTTTAAGATATACGGATTTTCGATTATAAAAAAATCAATATATTTTGAGGGTCGATTAGTGGTGTAGCCGGTGTACGTCTCCGAGGGAGGGTGGTCGAGGTGAAGCTCCGTCCTATGTCTGCTTCCATTCAGATAAAACTGTTTTTATAACTTTAAAAAAAAAAATTTCACCTTACAGGTAAATCGGAATGCGTCGAGTAATTTCATTAGAGACCCGCACGCATGTGTGCAGTGTGCTCGACTGTGCGAGTGCTTACGAGTTGCAGCGTGTCTTATATTCATTAACTGATAACAATTAATTCGGTTAGGGCGCCAACAGGCACCATGCCGTTTTCTCTTCTTATAGCAGATATTTCGTCACAGGAACTTTTTTTTATTGGAACTTTTTATTTTCATCATAGGAACTTTTCATCATAGGAACTTTTCATCATAGGAACTTTTCATCATAGGAACTTTTCATCATAGGAACTTTTTTTTATTCTCATCATAGGAACTTTTTTTTATTCTCATCATAGGAACTTTTTATTTTCATCATAGGAACTTTTCATCATAGGAACTTTTCATCATAGGAACTTTTCATCATAGGAACTTTTTTTTATTCTCATCATAGGAACTTTTTTTTATTCTCATCATAGGAACTTTTTATTTCCATCATAGGAACTTTTCATCATAGGAACTTTTTATCGAAGAAACTTTTCATCATAGGAACTTTTTATCGAAGAAACTTTTCATCATAGGAACTTTTTATTTCCATCATAGGAACTTTTCATCATAGGAACTTTTCATTATAGGAACTTTTTATCGAAGAAACTTTTCATCATAGGAAATTTTTATCGAAGAAACTTTTCATCATAGGGACTTTCATCACAGAAACTTCATCATAGGAACTTTTCTTTGTAGAACCTTTAAACATAGAAACTTTTCACCTTAGAAACATGTGGCACATACTTTTTTTTAATCATAAAAACTTTTTTTCCTCGAAACTTTCATCATCAAAACTTTCATTATAGAAACTTTCAAGAAAAAAATTATTTTCATCATAGAATTTTTCATTGTGGCATTTTCATTGTGGATAGTTATAGTTGGGTAGTTGTATCCATCTTGTGGTTGGGTAGTAATATCCATCTTGTTGGCCAGTAGTTGTATCCATCTTGTGGTTGGGTAGTAATATCCATATTGTTGGCCAGTAGTTGTATCCATCTTGTGGGCCAGTAGTTGCACCCATCGTGTGGGCCAGTAGTTGTATCCATCTTGTTGGCCAGTAGTTGTATCCATCTTGTGGGCCAGTAGTTGTATCCATCTTGTTGGCCAGTAGTTGTATCCAGCTTGTGGGCCAGTAGTTGTATCCATCTTGTTGGCCAGTAGTTGTATCCAGCTTGTGGGCCAGTAGTTGTATCCATCTTGTGGGCCAGTAGTTGTATCCATCTTGTTGGCCAGTAGTTGTATCCATCTTGTGGGCCAGTAGTTGCACCCATCGTGTGGGCCAGTAGTTGTATCCATCTTGTTGGCCAGTAGTTGTATCCATCTTGTGGGCCAGTAGTTGTATCCATCTTGTTGGCCAGTAGTTGTATCCATCGTGTGGGCCAGTAGTTGTATACATCTTATGGGCTAGTAGTTGTATCCAGCTTGTGGGCCAGTAGTTGTATCCATCTTGTTGGCCAGTAGTTGTATCCAGCTTGTGGGCCAGTAGTTGTATCCATCATGTGGGCCAGTATTTGTATCCATCTTGTGGGCCAGTAGTTGTATCCATCATGTGGGCCAGTATTTGTATCCATCTTGTGGGCCAGTAGTTGTATCCATCTTGTGGGCCAGTATTTGTATCCATCTTGTGGGCCAGTAGTTGTATCCAGCTTGTGGGACAGTAGTTGTATCCATCTTGTGGGCCAGTAGTTGTATCCAGCTTGTGGGACAGTATTTGTATCCATCTTGTGGGCCAGTAGTTGTATCCAGCTTGTGGGACAGTAGTTGTGTCTATCGTGTGGGCCAGTAGTTGTATTCATATTGTGGGCCAATAGTTGTATCCATTTTGTGGGCTAGTAGTTGTATCCATCTTGTGGTTGGGTAGTAACTAGTTGTATCCATCTTTCGGCCAGTAGTTGTATCCATCTTGTGGGCCAGTAGTTGTATCCATTTTGTAGGCCAGTAGTTGTATCCATCTTGTGGGACAGTAGTTGTATCCATCTTGTGGGACAGTAGTTGTATCCATCCACCCTACTTTTCAACATTAAACAAACGAAGAATTATTTTTTGTATGGTACTACCCGCAAGTCCAAGTTATAAACGATTCTACAATTCGCTAATCAACTACTTAGATGTAGTATCGCTATGGTTCACACAGCTAAAAAGAAAACCTAATCAACAACAAAGTTTTCTACGTTAGCCATTAATAGACACAAAGGCTAATCTAGCTAATTCAAGTAACGCGGTTTTACATAGACGAGAGGCTAACGACGAAGACGTTTCATTTTCCTATTTGATTAGTCTCATTCACCCCGTCCCTCATCCCATCCCGTACATTGTTCCTTGGGCAAATATTACGCTGATGCGAACTCCTACAGTATTTTCATCGTCTCAGCGTTATTTTAACTGCCTACCCCGGAAGTTTATATTTTAAAGCTGTATTAAGATGAGATAAATTCGTGGATGTAATTAACTAATTAAACTAATTTAAACTAATAAGCTGGAACGGGTAACGAAACTACACTCGCTAGGAAAAACCTCGTTTGTTTCTGTCGCTGTACTTTTAAATCTTGAAGCGTTGAGTTTCTACTCCCCCCCCCGTATAGAAGGCAGACACTCTACCATGTGACAGAAGCGATTAAGGCTCCTGTTGTTAGGCCTTGTTTTCTTATCCAGTGTCTTGTAGTCTCACCGCCAGACACAACAATCTCTTTGTGCCACTCGAGGGCGTCTCGGCTCTACCCCGGGGCACGCGCGCTGGTCCTGAGGGGGGGGTGGTGTGGTGAAAAAAGGCGTGTTGTCCAGATAAGCCCCGCCAATAATGCAAAGAGTGCACGCGCGAAAAGTTAAGCCCCGCCACTTTTTTTCCTTCCTCAAACGTAATCCACAGACAAAACATTGAGGGTAAGTGTTTGAGGTAGGTTAGTTAGGGTTAGAATAGTTAGGATTAGGTTTAGGGTTTGAGATAGGATTAGGGTTAGAAGAATTGGAGTTAGGGTTTGAGGTAGGATTAGACTTAGAATAGTTAGTGTTAGGGTTAGGATTTGAGGTAGGGTTAGGGTTAGGTTTTGAGTTAGGGTTTGAGATAGGATTAGAGTTAGAAGAGTTAGGGTTAGCGTTTGAGGTAGGATTATGGTTAGAAGAGTTAGGGTTAGCGTTTGATCATGCTAATAATTAATGACATGTTACAAGTTCACCCTCTTCAATAAAATATATAAAAGTACAAGTTTCATATCTCTTATTTTATAATCTTTATGGGTGGTTGTAGTTAAGTTTTTTTTGGCGTGACTTATCTGGAAATATCCAAAAGAAATGTAAGGTTCCTCTATCAAAACTCATGATCCATAGGGCAGATTAAGTAAACTTCAAATGTGCCTTGACCTCGGGAAGGTGTGGTCAGCACTATGCCCAGCCGTCTTAACTTCCCCTAACGTGATCCAGGTACCCATCAGAGCTGGGTGGAATCGGGGATGTGCTGCATTCTCAAGTGCGGACCGAGATTCGAACTGGAGGCTTTCGGAGCAGAGGTTGAGCGCCCTACGACTCGACCTCACCTGGGGAGTTATCAATAACAGACAATATTCTGCCCATCTTTTCATCCTTATAAAGAAAAATCGACCTTATAAAAAAATAAAAATCCTATAAAGAAAGAAAGGGAAATTAATCTTAGAAAAAAATTAAATGAAATTTATCTTAGAAAAAATAAAAAGAAAAAAAAATCTATCTAATATGAAATAAAATGAAAGTATCTTACCACAAATAAAGAGAACTCTAATCGTACAAGAATTTTTTTTTTAAATATGTTGTACGCAATAGTCTGATTCTTTGGCTTCTATATAACAATTAACCAGCTGGTTTAGAAATCAAGGTGGTTATATTAAGTTATGATTTAATCAAGTAAATTGAGTTGAATTACCTGTGACTTCATTAAATTAAATTATATACATACGGTTTAGTTTATTTTTTGTTAAAGTTTAGGTTATCTCTGGGTTACGTTTTAGGAGCCGGTTCCTAAACATGAGTTTCTTAAAAAAAAAAACGGGGGGGGGGGGGGGCGCCTCGCGAATGTTTTGCACGTGAGGACAGCACGGGAGAGCTCTAGTTACGCCTGGATCTCGCTTGAATGATGCCAGGGGCCCTGACGCCTTGTTGCTCCGGAAATGCCAGCACTTACTTCTGACATTCTGCCTCGTCAGTCTCTGGGATGGTTTGTTTCAGCCGTTTTGCGGCCAGCACGCCCTCTCGCCTGCAATTATCTATTATGTCTTATATATGCTCGTCATGTTTCAGCGGAGAGAAAAAAAATGTAACTCAAATATTTGGCTTGCTGGGCTGTTTAGTGGGGTGGGGTAAGGGGGGGGGGGGGGTGGATGGTTTTGGGGTGGGGGGAGTAGAATTTGAAATTTCTAACTTGGTGTTAGCTACTACACGAGACACATATAAGGACACACTTAATTTTACATATATATATATATATATATATATATATATATATATATATATATATATATATATATATATATATATATATATATATATATATATATATATATATATATATATATATATATATGTATATATATATATATATATATATATATATATATATATATATATATATATATATATTTATTTATTTATTTATTTATTTATTTATTTATTTATTTATAATAAATAAATAAATACAAAAATAAATAAATGAAATTATCTATCAATTTATCTATCTCTATCTAGCAATCCATCTCTCTCTATACGTGTGTATATATATATATGTACATGTATATATTAAACTTCCATATACATATATATATACATGTGTGTGTGTGTGTGTGTGTGTGTGTGTGAATATATATATATATATATATATATATATATATATATATATATATATATATATATATATATATATATATATATATATATATATATATATATATATATATATATATATATATAGCCATGGGGAGCGAACTTAAAGAGACGTTGACTTGTGCACAGTTAACCCTTCAACACCTGAACATTAATTACGTCGGTGATTGTTGTTTTCTGTTTAGCCATCACACAGTCACTCGTCAATCAAACCTTCATTACTACCCCGACAGGGGGGAGGGGATTGCATTTCCCGAAACCATTTTTTTTAATTTATTTTTTAAAATTTATTTTTAAAATTATCTAAACGTCGATGTATTATATAGAATTACACCTATCTTATAAAACTGAGTAATTCAGTAGATTACGTTTTGGCTTAAAGTTCAGGTGAAATGTTAAGTGGTGACATTAGGGTTGACCTCAGCCCTAATGTATAATTTGTATTCTTGACTACTGTTACACTGGGCTCCAAAATAAGGGCGTGGTAGGCAAGCTGTATTAGGGGGGGGGGGGGTGGAGGTCGGTGACCTACGTGCTCAGTGCTATATTTTATACATTGTGAATAAATAAATTGGATTTTATTTTTTACGAGTAAAGTTATATTTGTTTATAGAGTTAAACAAATGAAAATATGCAAGTAATTTTAATGCAATTTGCACAAAAGAATCAGTATACCTCATTTGTTAAAACAAATATCCTATAAAAACGTTTTAAAAGTGGGTTTGTATATCTCTACTGTATGGTTTCAAAATTAATCAAATTAATTCTCTTTCTCAGTCGAATAGTTTTAATTTTTTTTTGGATCTACGGTGTGTATCCTTTATGAAAAGCTGCACGTGTTTTTAATGCATTAACCAACAGAGATGTTCCAGTTTTAAAAAGGGGGTGGAAAATATATTTTTCTTTCCAAGTCAGCATAATTTCCAGTTTGAAAATTTGAAAAACTCAACCGGCAAAAAAAGGATATAACGGCTCAACCGCTGATCTTTTTCAATTAAACATTAATTAAATTCCTTGTGACACCATTTGGTTTATTATTTAGATTTTTTAAAAACATTTCATCATGGTAATTAGTGCCAGTTTAGGGTGCGTACGCAGCATAGGACATTCTGTTTAGTTTGGAATTTTTGGCTCAACGAAAAAAAAAAAAAAACAACTGATAAATTATTTTTTTAAACACGCTATTGTGTTGTTGTGTCTTGTAAACTGACCTACCACATTACAAGAATTACAGTTTGATCTGAACCATTGTCGTAAAGTTTGTTGACTGGCTGCTAATTACTGTTTGATCTGAACCATTGTCGAAAAGTTTGTTGACTGGCTGCTAATATTAAGTAAACCACTCACTGAATAACGGAAAGAAAAATTAATCAATTAATGCTTTTCTAGCAAAGACAGATATGCTACATTGTAGTATCGTTCCTCTTTTTCTAATGGCGAAATATACATGTTAATATATAAACAACATCATTATTTTTTGTAAAAAGTAAGTAAAAATTTTTTGGAAAGTGACGGTGAATTGTGTAGGCCAAGTAGAGTTCACCTGTTTCAGTAACTTTGGGATAGTATGCCCCCAAGCTCTACTTATCCTGAATTAGGTACCTATTAAAGCTGAGTTGACTCTTGGAAGTCTTACAAACTCGAGCCTGGGATATATATATATATATATATATATATATATATATATATATATATATATATATATATATATATATATATATATATCGTACATAATCCCTAATTTATTTTTGCTACAATTGTCGAAAAGTATACTGGATGATCTATTACATTTGTTTTTCTAGTCTTTTATATTATTTTTGTTATAATTGTATACCAACAATATATATATATATATATATATATATATATATATATATATATATATATATAACTGTTATGTCCTATATTAGCTATGTTACAAAAGTAACAAATTTAATAGAGATATCTTTAACAATGAGTTCGTAAACTAAAACAGAATACCCTTGCAGCTATCAACCTATTCAGAAACAAAAGACTCGTATGAACAGGGAAGCCAGAAGGGGAGGGCACTACGGTTCGGAAGTAGACAACCGCAGTAATAAATTATAGGATTTCCTCCAGAAATTTACCTTCGAGACTAAACAGTGTTTAGGAAATAGAACAATGGATCGGGACGGGAGGCCGTGTGCCTTTTTTTTGTTTCTTTACTGTGTGCTCTCGTTTACCAGCGTGATCTCGTTTTCCAACGCGAGAGTAGATCTAAAAGCTGAAGAAGAAAAGGTTATCAGTTGATAACATAATTTTATTCGTTTAAAGCGATAATAAGAAATCTTAAAACTGCATGTATACTAAGATACATGCACACATACATTTACACCATATATATAGTATAAATATATGTGTGTATGATGTTTTTAAAATATATATTCAAAATATGTAATTGGCATCAATATTTTAATAAAGGTTTTATTTTAAATGCCATGTTAGAGAATATATATGCTTACATATATTGTGGGTAGGTTGGTAGTGTGGTAGTGTGGGTAGTGTGGTAGTGTGGGTAGGTTGGTAGTGTGGTAGTGTGGGTAGGTTGGTAGTGTGGGTAGGTTGGTAGTGTGGGTAGGTTGGTAGTGTGGCAGTGTGGGTAGGTTGGTAGTGTGGTAGTGTGGGTGCGTTGGTAGTGTTTTAGTGTGGGTAGTGTGGGTCGGTCGGTAGTGTGGGTAATTAAGTAGTGTGTGTAGGTTGTTAGTGTGGGTAGATCGGTAGTGTGGTTAGGTTGGTAGTGTGGGTAGGTCGGTAGTGTGGGTAGGTCTGTAAAGTAAGTAGTTAAGTAGTGTGGGTAGGTTGGTAGTGTGGGTAGGTTGTTAGTGTGATAGTGTGGGTAGGTCAGTAATGTAGTAGTGTGGGTAGTGTGGGTAGGTCGGTAGTGTGGGTTGGTCGGTAGTGTGGGTTGGTCGGTAGTGTGAGTAGTGTGGGTAGGTTGGTAGTGTGGGTTGGTCGGTAGTGTGGGTTGGTCGGTAGTGTGGGTTGGTCGGTAGTGTGGGTTGGTCGGTAGTGTGGGTTGGTCGGTAGTGTGAGTAGTGTGGGTAGGTTGGTAGTGTGGGTTGGTCGGTAGTTTGGGTTGGTCGGTAGTGTGGGTTGGTCGGTAGTGTGAGTAGTGTGGGTAGGTTGGTAGTGTGGGTTGGTCGGTAGTGTGAGTAGTGTGGGTAGGTTGGTAGTGTGGGTAGGTCGGTAGTGTGGGTTGGTCGGTAGTGTGGGTTGGTCGGTAGTGTGAGTAGTGTGGGTAGGTTGGTAGTGTGGGTTGGTCGGTAGTGTGAGTAGTGTGGGTAGGTTGGTAGTGTGGGTAGGTTGGTAGTGTGGGTAGGTTGGTAGTGTGGGTAGTTAAGTAGCGTGGGTAGGTTGGTAGTATATATCAGCAATGTCAGTGGTAGTGTGTTGGCAGTATGTACAGCTTATACTCCGTCCGTGTTTGTATGTGTCACCCACGGGTTGATGAATGTCTGTTTCCACAATACATTATCTGCTCAAACAAATAATTTAATAACCTGCTTGATGGATTACATAGACAAATTGTTGGCATTTTTAAAATTACTGCATAAAAGAATGTAGACATATGTCGAGTAGGTTTTTTTAATACACATTTACATACTCGATCACAAACTTGAGAAGTGGATTTGTATTTATAGTTCATGTTAACGCCGTTTTTTTTTCTTTAATTTTGTCAGCATTGGAAATATTTTTAACCCATAGAATAAGTTACATTAATATATTTTCCCACGTTTTCTTTATACAATGTGTAGGCTCTTAGGTGTCCTATATTTTTCTTAAAGATTTAAGGCATTAGACGGTTTTCTTTAAAGCAGCGCTTCGTAATATTCCTTTTAATAACGAATAAAGGATGTCATTTAATCAGGGGTATTTTCTTGTAGTTTCGTATGCACCCTAATTACAGCAATAGCCAGTTTTTCATCCTCTTTTTTTTTCATTCGTCGCGTTCTTAAATATTACCATCACACATCCATCAAATCTCTCTCGCACTCTTCTGTCCCGCTAAGTTAAAAAAAAAAAAAACCCTATTCGCCAATAACACCGCGTCTTGGCTCGCTTGTAAGGGGAGACTAGCGAGATTTTTAAACCAACCTGTTGTAACTACCCCTCCATGAAAAACCTCGGCAGTTAGCGAACAGTAGAGGTGGAACAAGCGAGGGGTAGGAGAGCCAGTGACACATTGAGTTCAACCATTCGCTGTTCATAGACGGATCGAACGCGTTTGTTTTTCGTCGTTCAAAAAAATAAATTAAAAAAAAAATATGACGTTTTCATTTGGAGTGCGTGTGTTTTAAAGTGGATTTAATTTCAACACAGTTCGCTTGGAGAAAAATAAAGAACGAAAACTCAAGGTACTGGTAGAAGAATTTTTAAGTTTTCGTAAAAATAATGGATTCATAACTTAGATCTAGATCTAGATCTAGATATCTAGATCTAGATAAAGGTTTAGATCAACGAGTGTGCTTTGAGTTACTTTAATTTAAGTGTGCTGTGTACCTAGATCTATCTTTCATTTATGAATATAGAGTCTACCTACTTTATACAATTTAATATACATCTACACTTGTTTACTTTTTAAAATTTCCTTTGGTTCGGGATATGCCGGCAACACTAGAAATCTAGTTCAACTGTATAAATCATAATGCACATTTCTCAGCATATTTTATTATGGCGGCGTTGGGTTATGTTGCATACTGACGTAATGTAGATCTATCTTGTTTTTTTTAAATGTCGCTTTTAAATTATTTCCGTCTTTGTGTTTTAATATATATATATATATATATATATATATATATATATATATATATATATATATATATATATATATATATATATATTACAAAAACATGAAATAATTTTAAACCGACTTTTATACACACATATATATTATATACATATATATATAGAGAGAGAGAGAGAGAGGGAGAGAGAGATAAATAGATATAGCATGAGAAAATATATTTACATATAATATATGTTTGTAACAGACATAAAATAATGCAATGGTCCACTCTCTCATATTCACCTGAGCTCTAAACTTTTGGGGTTTATTTGACCAGCTGTTTGGGAGTGGGATTAACCAGCACATTTGATTGACGTGAAAGACAAAAAGGTATTTTGACAGATGCATTAATTCTGATTTACACAAACACCAACGCCGGCTGTGTTAAAAAATACCACAGCTCTATATCCCAATCTACACTCGACTCGAGTGTATGTATACACATGTGTTTATATGTGTTTATATGAATCATACTAGTTGAAAAAATTACAGTTACCTGTCTAAATTAATATATAATTAAAAAATAATTATTTATAAAAAAAATGTATGATTTTAATTTATTCAGGCAATATAACTAGTCATGTGTGTCGTTTGTTAATAATAATACCATACATACCTAATATAAGTGCTAACTGTATATACAGTTAACCCATCGCCCGTGGCTTGTACTGGGTACGTTTGTTATTTTAGTTAGAAACTTGGGTTACAACGAAATAGAGATAGAAACGAAGCTAAGTTTAGCCAAACGTTGCCCAATCCACGTCACGAAAATAGAATGGAGAAAAACAAACAACGCGTTTAGATTGTCGGTTTCTCATTATTATTACTTAATTTTTAATTGTTGGGCAAAAATAAATAGCCATTTTTTTAAAAACTGTGTAAAATTACTAATATTTCATTTGGTATTTATTTAGGGATGTATTATGAGCAGAGTTTCTTCCAGGCATCTCTTCGGGGGGGGGGGGGGGGGGGCAAAGCCCCCCCGAAAAATTTTTACCGCCCCCCCGAACGAAATGAAATTTATATAATTTATATAGAAAATATATACTTTTAACCGTGTCCGCCCCCCCGAAGAAAGTTTACCGCCCCCCCCGAAGAAAGTTTACCGCCCCCCCTAAGATTTCAAGTGCCCCCCCCCCCGGAGAAAAAAGTCTGGAAGAAACACTGATTATGAGGTGTAAAGTAAAAAAAAAATTAATTAATCAAAGAATAATTACTGTGATTACTTTACTTTACTTTACGTGACAAGTAAAATCTTTACACTGCTATTTTACTAAATTTTTATCATGCTCTCTTTGATAATTATTTAATCAGTTTCATCAACAGTATAACATCTGTATAAATAGAACCTATGTTTTTAATTTTAAACCATTTTAAACCAGGCATCTAGGGAAATATAAAGAACACTCAATCTACTGTTGGGGTGTCATCCCCAACCTCTTCTATCAATTTACCATTTTCGGTTTGGTGTCACCCCTCTCCCTACTATATATTTTTAAAAGCTTTAACTGGGTAAAACATTATTTTGAAATTAAAGTTTACTAAATTTCGCTGAGGTGTCACCCTTCTCCCTACTAATTTTTTTTTTAATTTTAACTGGGTAAAACATTATTTTGTAATTAAATTTTACTAATTTTCAATGAGGTGTCACCCTTCCCCTGAATGGTGTCGTTCGGTACTGTCACCCCCCCCCCCCTCCCCTTTTTTTTTCTTTCTCATCGTGTGACTGTACATATTTGCTGACATAAAATAAATATAAGGATATAATCTTTCTATTAGTGAAGGCCACAGGTTCACGATTAAACCCCTTAAAAATCATGGCTATAAATTATTACACTTGTGTAGGTATTACCATCAGTTGAACTTACGTCGAGACCATTTAACTGAACTTGAAGCAAAACACAATCACACAATCACTCCACATTAGAGCAGACGTTCCCAACGCTCTACACACTGTGACCAGCAAGATCTTAAAGATAAACATCGCTTTAATCCGGTTCCTAGTTCATAAACCTCGAGTAAAGCTCGACTGGTGCCGGAACTACTCTAGCATTCCAAGTCAACTTTTTTGAACGAGTTGTATTCTTCTTTAATATCTTTTTTTTTTCAACTGGTTTGAATCATTCAGAAATAAAAAAAAAAAGCGGTATTCTCATTTGTTTACTTAAAACGGTAACGCATCTGCCTCGATCAATCTAAGAGAGACGGTTTTCTGACGTGCTAGACCTTAGTGGAGTCAGAGTGTGTTGCGTGGAGTCACTAGAGTGGTACTTGGAGTCACGAATCTGTTGCGTGGAGCCACTAGCGTGGTAGGCCTGTTTGGAGTCACACGTCTGGTGCGCGGAGTCACAACTCTAGTGCGTGATGTCACAAACGTGGTACTTGTAGTCACAAATCTAGTGCGAGGAGTCACAAGCGTGGAGCTTAGAGTCACTAGCGTGGTACTAGGAGTCACAAGTCTGTTGCGTGGAGTCACAAGTGTGGAGTCATAAGCGTGCTACGTTGATTCACAAGCGTGGAACTTGGAGTCACGAGTCTGGTGCGTAGAGTCACTAGCGTGGTAGTCACAAGCGTGGAACTTGGAGTCACAAGTCCTGTGCGTGGAGTCACAAGTATGGAGTCATAAGCGTGCTACGTTGATTCACAAGCGTGGAACTTGGAGTCACGAGTCTGTTGCGTAGAGTCACTAGCGTGGTAGTCACAAGCGTGGAACTTGGAGTCACAAGTCTTGTGCGTGGAGTCACAAGTATGGAGTCATAAGCGTGCTACGTTGATTCACAAGCGTGGAACTTGGAGTCACGAGTCTGGTGCTCAGAGTCACTAGCGTGGTAGTCACAAGCGTGGAACTTGGAGTCACGAGTCTGTTGCGTAGAGTCACTAGTGTCGTATGCCTACTTGGAGTCATGAGTCTGTTGCGTAGAGTCACTAGCGTAGTAGTCAGAAGCGTGGAACTTGGAGTCACTAGCGTGTTACTGTGTCACCGATCCAGTACCCCTCCCAAAGTGGTCCCCACTGACGGCTGTACTTGGAGTCACGAGTCAGTTGCGAGGAGTCACTAGCGTGTAGTCACAAGCGTGTTACTGTGTCACCGATCCAATACCCGTCCCAAAGTGGTCTCCACTGACGGATGTACGTGGAGTGCTCATTCATAGCAGACGAGAATTTATTTCAATGGAACGACTTCAAGAGGAGAATCGCGGACAAAACGAAAACATGATATTTTAAACGAAGTTTTGCGTTGTTGGGGGAGGGGGGCGGGGCGAGATCCGGCAGGGTTTTAAGGTGTAGAAAATAGCTCAGATATTCCCTATCTTTTAACACAACGTGGGAAATAGCTTGGAAATTGTGGAAGCTACTGTAGAAATAGCTTTATCTTATTTTATGGCATGTAGCCCCGATATTTTCGAGACTGTAGTAGACTTTGCGCCATCTTTTAAAAATAACTCAACAGACGGTGACTGCCATATTTCTAAACTGTTTCGTTAATTGCTACGTATTTTTTTAAAGATTTTATTATAAAAAGCAACATTTTTTTTTCTTAAACTTGTACTGAGTTATAGATCCCAATCGTGTTCATTCTGAATATAAAAGACGTTTCCTATCAAGTTGCCCCCCTCCCCCATCTCTCTCAACACAACAGGTAATGTTGTGTTTTCCCCCCGTAGAGCTAAAAGCCAAGATCGTTTCTATTACTTTTAACTTAATTAGTCGGAGCTGGCGTGGTGCAGGGGGTAGGGAAGCACACTAGAGGTCGGTGCGGTTGGATGTGGGTTCCAGTGGAGAACCTACTAGAGCACTCCACTCTTCCGCCAGACGTGTAATTTGTACACTTAAACTGCCGTCAGTTCTAATTTTGAAATAACAAACACGCACAAACAAAAACCCCACATTAAATCTATCAGTATTGTTGTTTGAAATTTTTTTTAAATAAAAATAAATACACGTTTGAAAATTGGATTTGACGATGAGAAATGAGATATACTATTTCCTACTTTTGTATTTATCGGGATGTATAAAAAAAAATTTCTGTGCACACACCTACCCAGGTTAGATTAAGAGGAATATTCATGACACGGCAAATACACATTTTACCCCGGGTAATGTTTGCCTAATGTCTTACACCCGGACAGTGGGATGTTGTAGGTGTTTGTACTGTATGATATATTTACAAGATCCCCCCCCCCCCAACCCCACCCCCTCGCGTGGAGCTCTGAGACACATCGTTGTCAGGTGCATTTATTTATGGTTGTAGCGTGTCTGTTGGGCAGGATTCACTGCTCAGTCTGCGACTTTTTTCATGACGGCTACACGCAAAGGTTCCGGCACTGTATTTTCTTAACTCTCTCGACAAGTAGGGATGTAGTGTGCTTGTTTGAGAACACTTCTAGTAGGGATGTAGTGTGCTTGTTTGAGAACACTTCTAGTAGGGATGTAGTGTACTTGTTTGAGAACACTTTTATAAGTAGGGATATAGTGTGCTTGTTTGAGAACACTTCTTAGTAGTAGGGATGTAGTGAGCTTGTTTGAGAACACTTCTAGTAGGGATGTAGTGAGCTTGTTTGAGAACACTTCTAGTAGGGATGTAGTGCGCTTGTTTGAGAACACTTTTACAAGTAGGGATATAGTCCAGTTGTATAAGATCGCTATAGTATGTTAAAGAGTTGTGTTGAATAAATTCCTTGTAATTTGTACATATTTGGCTTTAAGTAATCTCGTCAATTCCCCGTATTTGTATAAGTTTGGGTTTATACTATGTCTTAAGTCCCATATAATTTGTATATGTTTGGTTTTAAGTTGTCTAATAAATCACCTGCAATTTTTATACATATTGGATTTAAGTTATGTCTAATGAAATCCCCGTACTTTGAAAATAATGTGGGTTAAATTTATGTATACTAATTTCCCTGTAATTTGTCTAAGTTTATGTTTAAGTAGCTTAAGAAACTCTGTGTAGTTAGTAAAAGTTTGGTTGTACGTACTCTTCTATAAAACCCCTTGGAAAATAAATAGTGTAACTATGTTTTATAGTAAACCTGTGTTCTGTATAAGTTGGTGATTACGTCACAATTTATACTGTATAAGTTTCGTTATATATTGTTTAACCTTGTACTTTGTGTAAATTAATGCTTCGTCCCATTTTGTATAATCCCTACAATATGAGCTCTGAAATCTGTATAAATTGGTGTTTAGATTCCATTTTGCCTTGTAATTTGTACACGTCATTGTTTCGTCCCACCTTAAATAACATATCCAGTGTGTATACATTAGTGATTACATCCCATTTTACCATGTAATTTGTTTAGATTAAAGTTGTTTCCCATTGTATATGACTTCTGAAATCTGAGAAAATTGGTGTCCAAAACCCAAATTTACTTTTTAATTTGTATAAGTTTAAGTTCGTCCCATTTTATATGACCCCTGTAATCTGTATAAATTGGTGTTTACATTCCGTTTACACTGTAATTTGTATAAGTGCGTCCCATTTTATATGACTTCTGTAATCTGTATAAATTGGTGTTTACATTCCGTTTACACTGTAATTTGTATAAGTGCGTCCCATTTTATATGACCCCTGTAATCTGTATAAATTGGTGTTTACATCCCGCTTACACTGTAATTTGTATAAGTGCGTCCCATTTTATATGACCCATGCAATACGACGTAGTCCCGTGTTTCCTGACTATTCCTTGAAGTTGTTGTTGTTCTCTCGCGAATGTCTTCCATGTGGTGTACCTGTGGTGTACCTATGGTGTACCTGTGGTGTACCTGTGGTTTGGAGTCAGTACCAGGAGCATCGGGGTCCCAGGTTGTTGCTGATCTTTACCTTGTCTTTCACTGCCATGGGACATTAGCCGACGTTTAGGCCGTCAGTCGATTATGTTCTAGCTAGAAGAACTTTCATCAACGTTTAGGCCGTCAGTTGATGTTGTTCTAGAACTTTCATCAACGTTTAGGCCGTCAGTCGATTGTGTTCTAGCTAAAACTTTCAGCAACGTTTAGGCCTTCAGTCGATGGTGTTCTAGCTAGTAGATCATTCGTCAACGTTTACCTTGTGACTTTAAGATGGGAAGCTTTTAGTTAACTGTCTTTACATGCGTTGTAAATCCTCATATAACATTTTAAAGCTAGGTATCAGAGTTTCTTTCAGGCATCTCTCCGATGGAGGGGGGGGGGGGTGCTCTGCCCCCCTCCGAAAATTTCAAGTGCCCCCCACCCACCCACTCCAGGAATAAAGGGCTGAAAGAAACACTGCTACGTATATTGTTTGTGAACTGTAAACATTCCGTACAAATTGCAGGCAGCATTCGTTATTTTATTAGTTGAATCGTTGCACACTTGTCTTGTAGTTTTCACTACGGTATTTAATCAATGAATACAGTAACATTATATAATATGTTATTTTTTTAATATGGATGCCACTGTGCTTAGGAGAGCTTAAATGTATTGGATTATTGAAAAGAAGAGATTTACGGTATACATGCAGAATTATTGCACACGTGCGCACATGGATCGTTATAGTTGTAATAAAATAATTTACGTTAATTTTGTGTATAAAACTACAGCATATAGCCTACATAAGTTGTGGTATGTTTGTTGCGTAGCTATGTTGTATTGAAATTAATGTGTATGTGATGGTGTAGAGGGGTGTGTGTGTGTGTGTGTGTTGTTTGGTAGTGCATACTAATGTACGTGTGTTTTGTGATCTATGTGTAATATGTAAGTGGTGTAAGGGATTGTGGTATTTATGAATGTATGTGTGGGAGTGTGTGTGGTGAGTGTGCAAGCTTGGTCTTTGTATGTATGTGGTGTGTGATCCATGTGTAATATGTACGTGGTGTAAGTGATCGTGGTGTGTACGTGCGTTGTATTTACATGTGTGTGTGTGGTGTCTGTGTGCGTGTTGCCCATATGTGCGAGTGTGTGTGTGGTGCTTGTATGTGTTTGGTGCGTGTGTGTGTTCGCGCGCGTGTGTGGGTCTGCGTTTGCGTGTGAATACATGTGTGTTTCCTGCACTTGTGTGTCTGTGTGTGCACGTGCGCGTGTGTGTATGTGTGTGTGTGTGTGTGCCGGGGGTACAAAGGAAAAGGTTAGGAACTAGACTTGGACCACCCCTAACAAGTATAGAACAGAGTTATCTTTTCCTCCCCCAAGAAACCTTTACCCCCAGATCTAACACGACCAACCTGCATCTCAATACACCGCCTATTTCCTTAATTGTATATTACCTAATCCAAGTGCACCATTCTTAAACAAGCACCCCCCACCATCCCCTACCCGTTATCTAAATGTTACTTAAGAAATACCGCCGGTGATTAAATTTTTATCGAACCGTTTAACAGAGAGGGCCTTTCGATTAGCCGGGTTGGTATAAAGCGACGAGGGAGGGGGGAAAGAATGGGGGGGTGAAAAGAAAAAAAAAACCGAGTAGCGGTGTGTAAATAAATAAATGGTGTTCAGATACTGCGGGTATCACTGCCACGCTGCTCTCCCTTCTCCGCGCGAGATGCAGCCATCTTCTTTTGTGTTCCACAGCTTTTAATGAAGAAATACGCTGGGGGGGGGGGGGGGGGGGGGGTAAGGCTATGGGGGTGGGGGTAAGGGCGGTTCACATTTTTCTGTTAGAAGTTGCTGTTGTTGTCTAGAGAGGTGGTGATTGATTCTTCTTTATAGACGTTAATCATAGAAATATTTTTTAGGAACAGTCAATAGTTTTTTTCTTGATTTAATCAATCAGTGGGGTACACATTTAAAATGGCACTGGTAACCCGAAAGACTTGAGTTCGAATCCCAGGCTCAAGTCGTAAAATTGCATTGTCGGAAATGTTAATAATTTGTTTATATATATATATATATTTTTTACTTTAAGAGTCTATAAACTTAACAGGCATGGAATCGTTAGCATGCATGGATATGCATCTTCTTCTGTGTGACTTCATCCATGGTTAATTTAATTTCTGGCTAGCTAAAGATGGGTTATGACGTTGATCGCCAAAAAATATTCTCACATTTTATTTCAATAGAATTTTTGACATGATCTAAGAATTAGATGTAGGCCTTCACGTGTGTGGATTTTACTTTTCGTCTGCTAATATGCTAGTTTTATTTGTTAAGGCTTTGTTATTTGAATACAATATTTCAGTTTGCATCTGTCTAATTTTAAAAAAAATAATCAAGATCTTAATTAGAAATTAGAATTAATTAGAAATAAATATTTACATTCATATTTATATACATTAACATCTTAACTTATTTGCTTTAGAAAAGATGAAAATGAATTAACTAAAATGATCGCATTTTACAAAATATTAGAATAAGCAGATATTTGAGTGAGGGATAATCTTTAAATTTTGCAAACTAATAAATTCCTTTAATTCTAATTGTTCTTCCTTAAAACTTATAATCGAATTACACATTATATTAATGATAAACAACGTCATATGATTGATAAACGAAGCCATATAAATGACAGACTATATCATATGAATGAAATATGATGATTTTTACCAGTCTATTCTGTTGCTTCAATCTGTCCTCACCCCCCCCCCCCCCCCCCCAACTTAAAATATCCACGAACATTGATAGCTGATAACGGCGGCCATTTTGTTCATGCTCTTCAAAACCAGACCTTACCTTAAACTTCTCTTAGGGGAAAAAAAAAGAAAAAAAAAAGAAACGGAAGGCTTAACTGATGGCTTTACATATAATAACAGTGGGATGCGTCCATTATCAAGTATGTTCAATCTTCACTTTTTAGAGTGTGTTTCTTGAGTACATTCCCCTTTCTATGTTAAAGTTCATTCCCCTTGCGTTGTGTTTTGGGGTGTTCGTTGTTTTAGAAATAAAACTTGTGTACGACTCGTGATGTAAGTAAAATATTGAACGTTTAGTTTGCTGCTTACATAAAATTACCACAGCGACAAAAAGAAACAAAAAACATCCTAATCCTTTAAAGTTCTCGTTTTTTAAATTAGGTTTTAAAAAATAAGCGTAGGGTCATTCAAGGAAAAATGTACTTATAATCATATCATGAACCTAACCGTCTACTTGGCAGGGTTTTAGGTCTAAAACTTGAATCAGTGAACTTAAGAGGACAATAAGTTTGTGTCGTATTGTGCAGTGAAACATTTCTAAGTTGTCCAGCCGTTTTCGAAACCGCCCCTAACTTTCCTAAAAACCCCTACCTTTCCTAAAGACCCTACCTTTCCTAAAAACCACTACCTTTCCTAAAAAACCCTACCTTCCTAAAAACCCCTACCTTTCCTAAAAACCCCTACCTTTCCTAAAAAACCCTACCTTTCCTAAAAAACCCTACCTTTCCTAAAAAAACCCTACCTTTCCTAAAAACCCCTACCTTTCCTAAAAACCCCTAACTTTCCTAAAAACCCCTACCTTTCCTAAAAACCCCTACTTTCCTAAAAAAACCCTACCTTTCCTAAAAACCCCTACTTTCCTAAAAACCCCTACCTTTCCTAAAAACCCCTACCTTTCCTAAAAACCCCTACCTTTCCTAAAAACCCCTACCTTTCCTAAAAACCCCTACCTTTCCTAAAAACCCCTACCTTTCCTAAAAACCCCTACCTTTCCTAAAAACCCCTACCTTTCCTAAAAACCCCTACTTTCCTAAAAAAACCCTACCTTTCCTAAAAACCCCTACTTTCCTAAAAACCCCTACCTTTCCTAAAAACCCCTACCTTTCCTAAAAACCCCTACTTTCCTAAAAAAACCCTACCTTTCCTAAAAACCCCTACCTTTCCTAAAAACCTCTACCTTTTCTACCGTTCCTAAATGGCCTTACATCTTCCTTAAAAGCCCCATACGTTTCCTAAATATCCCTTACATTTCCTACCCTTCCTACATAGTCCCTAACTTTCCTACAGTACACTTACCATTCTTAAATAGCCCCATATCTTTCCTAAATAGCCCCATATATATATATATATATATATATATATATATATATATATATATATATATATATATATCCAAAATAGCCCCATATCTTTCCTAATCAGACCGCAACCTTTCTTAAATAGCCCCAAATATTTCCTAATAGCCCCTACCTTTCCTAAATAGTCCCTTTCTTTCCTAAATACCCCCTCCGTTACTAGATGGTTCTTAATGATTCCTAGATAGCCCTACAATTCCTAGATAGCTCTACAATTCCTAGATAGCCCTACAATTCCTAGATAGACCTACAATTCCTAGATAGACCTACAATTCCTAGATAGACCTAAAATTCCTAGATGGCCCTATGATTCCTAGACGGCCCTAAAATTCCTAGATGGCCCTATGATTCCTAGACGGCCCTACAATTCCTAGATGACCCTATGATTCCTAGATAGCCCTACAATTCCTACAATAGCCCTACCATTTCTACATGACCTTCCGATTCCTAGATAGCTCTTCTCTATTTCTGCTTTCCTTTTATTTTATTTTTATTTTTTGCATTTAGGCCTATGTCTTTCTTTGTGTATGTGTACGTGCATCTGTATGTGTAGCCTATATGTTGGGATGTTGTTATGGGTATGGCTATGCGTATGCGTATCCTTATAAATATTTGTCATGACTAATACATTTAAGAAATCAAGGTTGTACTGTTGAACGCACCAGCTTTTAATAGGGAACAAAAAAAAAAATTCTGAAGAAAAATAACAAAATAATTTACTTCGTTTTGAATAAATAAAACCCTTGGCATGTAGATCCCGGGTTTTAGGTTTGTTTTCTTCGTTGTTATCTTTTCCAAAACTTTTGGAAAAATGAGCTCGACATATACATAAACATTACAGGAGTAATTTCTATGCGCTTCATAGAACACGCAATGTTTAACTAGTGCAGGTTTTTAGAGCAAAGTAAATGCCATTCTAAGCGTATCATGAATAAATATTTCATAATTAAATTTTGAGAATTTAATAGTAAAAACACCACAATGACTCATGAAGCACAAAAAAATAAATATTGTTCTGATGGTAAAAATGTTTTATCTAATTTTTTAAAAAAACGATCTATTAAAATATGGAATTTTTAAAAATAATTTTCGTTTCTTTCATCTCTTCTGTTCATTTTCTTTATGAGTAATATTTTTTATAAACAATTTTTATATTTTCCTCACACAACTGAGCAAACATTCAAACACTCGGGCTTTAAAACAAACAACAAATTTGGATAATGCGCTGTTTATTTTAACAAGAGAGCGGGTGGTCTATTGTATTGTTTCCTTAGATTTGGAACATATTATCCCCGGTAAGACCTTAATCCCTATTTCAGTGATTTTATTACTAAGGTTGCTGTCTATTCTTTTATGAGCTAAAAAATTCGATGCCTGTGAACCTATTCAAATCAAGCTTTGTAAAGAAAAATTCACATCTTGAATTATATAGCTTAAACCAAATTGTATAGATACTTTTTTGAATAAAGTATGCAGATGCCTACAATAGAATCTGTGTTGTCGAAGTTTACTTTAATATATTCTTATAAAGAGTGTGCAATAACTAAAAAAATGTTTCGAAATACAAAGTGCTATAAAGAACATTTGGTTTATTCTTCTGTTTATTTAGTTTTTTTTTTAAACAATACTAAGTATATTTTATTTACTGATTCATCAATACAAATTTTATGATGCATCTATTTTTAGATGACCCGGTTTTAATTTTTTTTTTGTTATTGTTTAATTAGCACAAATCTTCTTGCATTTTTACATTCCTTAACTGTAATTTTTTTTTATGTGGGGGGGGGGGGGGGGGGGGGGGGTCAAAGGAACAAGGTAAATTGTTTATCTTTATTTTCAGCGAGAATAATCAAGCATTTCATTTACATAAATCTTTTTTTTTAAATACCAGTAATATTCGCGATTGTTTGTCCAGTGCAACTCATGGGCTACAGACTGCACATCATTGGCTAAATGGTGCACAATATGGGCTAAAGGGTGCACAATATGGGCTAAATGGTGCACAATATGGGCTAAATGGTGCACAGTATGGCTAAAGGGTACACATCATAGGCAAAAGGGTGCACAATATGGGCTAAAGTGTAAACATCTTAGGCAAAAGGATGCACATCATTGGCTAAAGGGTACACATTATAAGCTAAAGGGTGCACATCATGTCTAGCCAGTGCGCCTCATGGTCTAGCCAGTGCACCTGTGGTCTAGTCAGTGCACCTCATGGGCAAGAAGAGTGCTACTCATGGTTTAGCTATTGCACATCATGGCAGAGGCGTAGCGGGGGGGGGGGGGAGGGATTTCGAGGTGCGGACCGCACCGGGTGACACCATTTGGTGGGGTGACACCATTTTGTGGGGTGACACCATTTGGTGGGGTGACACCAAGGCAAAGAAAGCAAAATATAAATAGCATAAAACGATCATTTACGTTAAATAAATGATTCATTAGATTTAAAAAGTCTTCTAACTAAGAGCAAAATTGAAAAAAAAACTCGAGAAGGGTGAGTGTGTAGGGAGGGGGTAGGGGGTAGGTGTGTGTGTGTGTGTGTGTGTGTGTTACACCCTGACGTAAACGTGCTAACGAAATAGAAAACGATACTACAACCAGCTGAATTTATAACCAACGTTAGTACTTTCTGTAAAGAGTTTTAAGCCGGGTGGGGAAAAGAGGGGGGGGGGAGGTTGTGGCACCGCCCCGGGTGACACCCGACCCACCGACACCACTGCCTCATGGTCTAAAGAATGCGCGTCATGGTTTAACCACTGCACACGTCATGGCTTAACTATTGGACATCATTGTTTAAGAATTGTGGGACGGAGTGGTCTAGCGGTAGAGAGCTGGACTGCTAACCCGTAAGTCTCGAGTTCGAATCCGGGTTCAAGTCAGTACACCGTCCCTGAGTCCACCCAACTCTGATGGGTACCTAACTTACGTTAGGGAAAGTAAAGGGGATGGGCATAGTGCTGACCACACTATCTCTTCATATGCTGAGGTCACAGAAACAAGTGAACTCTACTTCACTTGCCCAATAGACCGTCAGGTTTGAAAGGGAAAACTTGACATCATGAATTAACTACATCACCATATAGTTTCACCACGTCACCTAACCATGTAATCACTACACCTCTTGACCTCTTGACCTCTTGACCTCTGATACCTATATATTTCTAGAACTTTTTCACTCTGCCAAGTTTAAACATCTAAATTTAAAAAAAAAAAGTTTATAATTTCAAGCTTAGATTGATCTTAATTTGTTCTACTTAATGTGCAAAAATTTAAGTGAATACATATCCCTTTTTTCAATTACTACATTTATATGACGGGGTGTATAGAAAATATCGACACAAATTTGCTTCGAGAGTTTTAACCATGAAATGTATTAACTGTTAATATTGTTAAGTTAAAAAAAAATGTTTTATTTAAACGTTGGATTAAGTTTTATTAAACTAATGCTAAAGTAATGTCGTCTTGATAACAAGTTGGATTTACTTTTAAGCCAAAGAATCTGTATTGTAAGGTGTAAAATTGGAAGCAGTTATTTTTACAGAACAATTATATATTTTCCATTAAGATATTTCTTTTCTTTATTTCTTTCATACATGAATTCGTTTCAGAATTGTATCTTATTTAGAAACACGTTCTAAAACTAAAGAATGTATTTCTTTTTTTTTTTAAATTAAAATAATATACATCTATATTCTGCCTCGTTTCCGTATGTTAGCGTAAGCATAGAACACATTCCTAAATTGCCGTTTTCCAGTTTATGTTAGAATTTTTTTTTTTTTCATAAAGTCCATTGTGATAGATGGTTATCTATTTTCAGCTCGCTACTGAAAGTATAGAAGTTAGCTTAGTGTGTGAGAAGCATAAAAAAAAACAAAAAAAAAACATCAAGTTACTAATGCTGTAAGAACGAAGATTTAAAATTTGGCACCGTAATACTATAGCAAGCCATTCCATTCTATCAACGCTGTCGTTACATTCTTACACACAAGGAGACGTGCCGTCAACGGGAGAGGAAATTTTTAACACTCATCACAGCCTTTTTTTTAAGGGATACGATTCTGTGAATAGGAAATTACTTTATTAGCGTCAGAATTCTTGTCAGCAGGGAGTCGGAATAAGTACAATTGGAGGGTAGAAAGTTATAAATATCACAAATTGAGGGCAGAAATTATCATAAAGTGACATAAACTGAGGTAGAAATTATCACAAAGTGAGGGCAGAAAGTATCACAATGTGGAGGCATACATTATCACAAAAAGGAGGCATAAATTATCACAAAGTGTAGGAGGCATAAATTATCACAAAGTGTGGGTAAAAATTATCACAAAATGGGGGCAGAAATTATCACGTAGTGAGGGTAGAAATTATCACAAAGTGACACAAAGTAATTGCAGAAATTACCACTAAATAAGGGCAGAAATTATCACAAAGTGACACAAAGTAATTGCAGAAATTACCACTAAATGAGGGCAGAAATTATCACAAAGTGACACAAAGTAATTGCAGAAATTACCACTAAATGAGGGCAGAAATTATCACAAAGTGACACAAAGTAATTGCAGAAATTACCCCTAAATGGGGGCAGACATTATCACAAAGTGACACAAAGTAATTGCAGAAATTACCACTAAATGAGGGCAGAAATTATCACAAAGTGACACAAAGTAATTGCAGAAATTACCACTAAATGAGGGCAGAAATTATCACAAAGTGACACAAAGTAATTGCAGAAATTACCACTAAATGAGGGCAGAAATTATCACAAAGTGACACAAAGTAATTGCAGAAATAAACCACTAAATGAGGGCAGAAATTATCACAAAGTGACACAAAGTAATTGCAGAAATTACCACTAAATGAGGGCAGAAATTATCACAAAGTGACACAAAGTAATTGCAGAAATTACCACTAAATGAGGGCAGAAATTATCACAAAGTGACACAAAGTAATTGCAGAAATTACCACTAAATGAGGGCAGAAATTATCACAAAGTGACACAAAGTAATTGCAGAAATTACCACTAAATGAGGGCAGAAATTATCACAAAGTGACACAAAGTAATTGCAGAAATTACCACTAAATGAGGGCAGAAATTATCACAAAGTGACACAAAGTAATTGCAGAAATCACCACTAAATGAGGGCAGGAATTATCACAAAGTGACACAAAGTAATTGCAGAAATCACCACTAAATGAGGGCAGAAATTATCACAAAGTGGGGGCAGAAATTATCACAAAGTGGGAGTAGAAAGTTTCACAAAGTGGAGGCATAAATTATCACAAAGTGACATAAAGTGGAGGCATAAATGATCACAAAGTGACATAAAGTGGAGGCATAAATTATCACAAAGTGAGGGCAGAAATTATCACAAAGTGAGGGCAGAAATGAAGCAATCAAAGTGTCTGCAGACAGTGTAGGGGTGGGGTGAGCACTTGCTCGGTGACGTTAGACGAGACTTGTCAGAGTTCCCTCGTGTTGATCAGATCTCGTACGAGATAGACCATCCTTTCCTCTTAGTGTCAATTAGAGGCTCACCTCCGTCCCATTTCACTATTAATTTTTTGTTGTTTTTTGTTTCTTCTTGGAAAATCACCAAGTTTAATTATTTTTATTGAATCAAGTATGTTTTTTTTTTTACATTTATTTTTTTCTGTTTGTTTGTTTGTTTGGATAAATAAGGTGACATTATGAGGAGTTAAATAGTTTTCTCTCGATGGTAGGTTAGTTCGTAGTTGTCGAACGTTTGTTTCTATATGCATTCACGGTGACTACTTCTGTTTAAGATATAGGCATATAACCTACGGTAATATTTATTTATTTATCTTTTATTTTAAGCATGTTATATGCCCTTATATAATATTTTCTTTAATATAAGTAAGTAATCTTAACTTTCCTTCCATTCTAGTCCCTTGTACATTTATTCAAACATATCCCTACCTTTATCGATTGCTTTTCTTTGAATTCCATTTTATAAAGTGTAATTTAACAATATAAACTAAATTCCCACCCGTTGTGATGACGACGATTATGTTATTTTAAAATTTTTGAATGAATTATAAGGCTGCATTTGAAATAATAAAAACCTTCTTTCATAGATAGGCTTACAATTCTTTCCTTATTCACCATATTTACAAAGCTGTTCAATTCCGTTAGGAGGGTATCTTGCGATCATCAATCAGCATCTTTAACTTGTCTTCTAGTATTTTAATATTTTTTTAAAACGTAAGGGGTGGCTAAACGTTGTTCTAATGAGTTATGGTTAGGGTTTAGGTGTGAAATTTAGATTAATTAGTATATGTGTATCGGTGTGTATGACCGTGTTTTTAATTGTATCGCATAAAAATAACTTCTGTTCCAACATATGTTTATTATACCAAATGTTTCAGTTATTCAGTTGTGTTCTGTCATCACTTGTTAGTAGTAGCACTCATTCATACATGTGACTTTGTGGCTTAGTAGAGCGCTAGACTGCTAACCCGAAGGTCTCGAGTTCTAATCCGGATTAAAGTTAGTAGGCCGTCCTTGAGTCCACCCAACTCTGATGGGTACCTAGCTCACGTTAGGGAGAGCAAAGGCGGCTGGGCAAAGTGCTGACCACTCTATCCTTTCCTAGGTGAACTCTACATCACTTGCCCCATGGACTTTCGGGTTTGATAAGAAAACTTTTCTTTTACTTTACTCATTCATAGGCTGCATGTGGCAATGCCGATTTCTCCTCACCCCCCCCCCCTCCCATCTCACATTGTTGGGTGAACAATTCAATAGACGAATAGCTGATAAGGCTACCCTCAGATCAGCGTATGAAAGAAAAGATAACCCAGCTTTACCCCGATGTAAGAAAGTTATCTCCGTATTTATTTTATTTTCGCTTTATAGAATAGTTCTGCTTATTCTGACTAAATTAAGTTACATTTTTTAAAGTAAGGGGCAATTCTGTAGTGTACTTTGTATAATTTAAAATATAAAACATTTCGTGCTGTGTAGTTCCATTCGTTAAATCGTTAACCATTTGGCATAAATTAAACAAAAATCTGCCCACGCACTTTTTTTTTTAACAGGCTTCAAAGCGCAACGCGAACTTAGAGACTGAACATATGAAATACTAAAACAAAATGCTCGTTAACACAGTTTAATATAACGTAGTTTCTACACAGTAAATTTAAAAAAAAAACTCAGTAGCTCAACACTGTTAATGCCTATTAAACTACTATCTTAGAAGAGTTATTCTATATAATTAAAACTGACACATAAAAACTATCTACTAGCTACCAAACCCGGTGGGAGTTATATTTCGTTCGTGACGTGTTTCGATTCTACCCCCCCCCCCCCCCCTAATAGATGCCCGAAAGAAACACTTAAGCTAACTTTTAACGAAACGCTGATGGAAGGCCACGCTTATCTCAATATACTTCTACCATGGACAACGCCGGACGACCAAGAAAACCTACAGACGAACACATCAACAAGCGGCAACGTACAATATATGACAACTAATACATCAAATTAACCCATTCATTCCCATTCTTTACTTAAATGAAAATAAAATTAATTAAAGCGTTCTCAATTAAAATTAATTACATAATATTGTTCAAATATTTACAAAAAATAGTATCAGTTGTATTTTTAATTGTAATAACATTAGAGATTAGACAACAGTACACTTCGAAGTCGGATTCATTTAAAAATATTTTTTGTTGTAAACCATAACCCGCGTTTAAACGACGGTAGACGTTAATCTTAAATTTTTTGTGTCCTACAAATTTGGCAAACCACAAATGCTCTCCATGCAATGTATCTAATCTAAAACCATTTTAATTTAATGAGTTCTTTACGCGGATTTTACACCAGCAAACACACACTAAACTTACATTCAAAGACGGCAGACAATACAAGTCTTCACGTTTATAACGGTTCTCTTTCCCTGCGTACTAGGTAACCTGATTTTAAAATCTTTTTCCCTTGTTTAAATCCAGTCTATCCCAGCAGTTAAAAACAGGTAAGGGAGAGAAGCATTGTATAGATCCCAATAGCTGCGTGTTCACAATGATTCATCACAGGCTGGAGTTTCGTCTGACGGTCATCACTTTATCTTGGAAAACGTTGCGTGTTTGTGGAGTTGTGTGGTCTATAGCATAGGCAGCTAAGTCTTGGTGGAGTTGTGTGGTCTATAGCATAGGCAGCTAAGTCTTGGTGGAATTGTTGTGTGGTCTATAGCATAGGCAGCTAAGTCTTGGTGGAGTAGCATAGGCAGCAAAGTCTTGGTGGAGTTTATGTGTGGTCTATAGCATAGGCAGCTAAGTCTTGGTGGAGCTGTGGTGTGGTCTAGTTGGAAGTTCCATCTTGGTGGAGTTGTGGTGTAGTTTAGAGCATTGCCAGCTCAATCTTGGTGGAGTTGTGGTCTAGTTGGAAGTTCCATCTTGGTGGAGCTGTGGTCTAGTTGGAAGTTCCATCTTGGTGGAGTTGTGGTGTAGTTTAGAGCATTGCCAGCTCAATCTTGGTGGAGTTGTGGTCTAGTTGGAAGTTCCATCTTGGTGGAGTTGTGGTGTAGTTTAGAGCATTGCCAGCTCAATCTTGGTGGAGTTGTGGTCTAGTTGGAAGTTCCATCTTGGTGGAGTTGTGGTGTAGTTTAGAGCATTGCCAGCTCAATCTTGGTGGAGTTGTGGTCTAGTTGGAAGTTCCATCTTGGTGGAGCTGTGGTCTAGTTGGAAGTTCCATCTTGGTGGAGCTGTGGTCTAGTTGGAAGTTCCATCTTGGTGGAGCTGCGCTGTGGTCTAGTTGGAAGTTCCATCTTGGTGGAGCTGTGGTCTAGTTGGAAGTTCCATCTTGGTGGAGTTGTTGTGTAGTTTAGAGCATTGCCAGCTCAATCTTGGTGGAGCTGTGGTGTGGTCTAGTGGCTGTGTGATTTATAGCATAAGTTCTATCTTGATGGAATACTACTAAAAATAAATTAATTCTATCTTGGTGGGTAAATAGCCTACAAGCATGGTACTAGAGCTATCTAGTCGAACGTTTCCTCTGTTCTTTATTTTAGAGAATTTCATCATGGAGAATCTGTAGCCTGAATTAGAGTATAGAGAGTTTTATCTTGGAGAAGCTGTAGCCTGAATTAAGAGTATAGAGAATTCCATAATGGAGAAGCTGTAGCCTGAATTAGATTATGGAGAGTTTTATCTTGGATAAGATGTGCTTACATCTACAGTTTAGAGCTAGGTTTGTGCCTGATAAAGTTGCATCCTACACATACAGGGCAGATAATTCTACTGTCAGCAGCCTACTTTAATAATCAGCAAAAAGTTTTGAACCATGTTCTTTTTTTAAAATATTAACGGTTTATAATATAGAATATTTAATAGTTAGATGAGCAAAATACTTTAAAAATTTAATAATAACTTTATAATGCATATAAAGATATATATATATATATATATATATATATATATATATATATATATATATATATATATATATATATATATATATATATATATATATATATATAAAGATATATACATATATTTATATATATATATATATATATATATATATATATATATATATATATATATATATATATATATATATATATATATATATATAAAATCCTGCTCCACATATCTTATATACATATGTTTAGACAACGGTTCTACATAAACTAAAGCAAAGTCATTAAACGATTTTTTTTGTTCTTTTGCTTCCATGTGCAATTAATTTCTTGAATGTTGTTTCGTTTCATCTTTATTCCCAAATTTAAAAAAAGAAAAAAAAAGAAAAAAAAAAGACGGATAAATAGAATGAACTTAAAATTACAGACTCGCATTTCCCCAACAGCAATATGTGGTTCTAAAACTCCACCTTCTCACATCAAAACCACTCTCCGTCCCCTTCAAAACTCTGCCGGTTAATTCCGTCACCGCCCCCTCAACAAGTCGAGTTAATTAAACTCCCCTAGAAGACAAATTCTTCCTGTTAATTGAAAACTTGGCTAAAAGGTCTCCCATTGTCGGATAGCCTTTCTCAACGCGTAACAAGTTTACTCGCAGGCAATAAATGTTCCCTACTTACTTGGGGGAGGGGGGGAGTAGGGGAGAGGGGGTAATTCTTCCACCCCTGGCCTGTCTGCACGAGTACTGTTTGCTTGTCTACACTGCCTCGACCATAACTCCCCCCCCCCATCAACATCTTCCCTTCTCAACGTCTTAACAAAAAGCCGGGGACACTAAACACTCGCGTAACACCCTCCCCTTGTATAAACATTGTAATTGAATCCCCAGCGGCCCTCGGGTAGGTAGAGGGTCTGATTCAGCTGAGTCCGATTTAAATACATTTCTTCCCCTCTGTGTGTTAAAACGCTTTGGAACCAAATAAACGATTAGCGGGTACAATTTTTATTTGCGACATGCACTACTTATTAGTTTTAATTAACTATGCCTATTGTTTATTAAATATTTTTTTTCGTGGTAACCAGTACTAAAACGTCTACCGGCCCACCCCTCCCTGAACGAAATAGAATTACTATAGAAAATATATACTTTTACCAAATTTAGTCCGCCCCATCGAAAAATTTTAAGTGTCCCCCACCCTACCCCAGGAGAAAAGAAGCACTGCCCTCACCCCTCCCCCCCCCCCCCCACCAAATCTGTCCCCAGCAGGAAATCCTACCTTTCAGCATTAGTTTTAACGGTTTATTACGTAATCGACTTTTTAAAAAAAAATGCTTAGATTTGATTTATTTTTTCTGTAAATGACGTCGACGAACTGTATATGTATGATTGTATCCTTGTATTTTTCTACCCATATCCTATAACACATCAGGGCGTGCTACTATTTACCCGTTACCCCATCTCTTAAAACAGTGGTTCCTAACCTGGGTTCGGTCGAACCCCAGGGGTTCGGTGGGTCAGTCTTATGGAGGTCAAGACACACACCAGACTCATATGATTCAAGATATGATTCTTTCAATGCGGACGATAGTATTATAAGGAGGGTTCAGTGAATACGCTTCTGAACCTGGTGGGGTTCTGTACCCCAGAAAAGGTTAAGAGCCACTGTCCTAAAATACTTTCAGCTAAAATACTTTTTAAACACGGCAGGAGTCACGCGGACTTCCAAGACCTCAGCCCGTGTTTTGTTTTGTTTTGTTTTGTCCCAACCAAAACCTCTAAACATGGAGTAACCCATCTAATCAACTGCTCAAACACTACCTGTATACGTGTCTACCTTCGCCACGAAACGGAACCAAACTCGTGAAACACACAGGCCATAGCCTTGTCAACCGCCGTAGCAACACCGCCTCTAATAACCCGTCCCCCCCCCTTGTGTCTATACCACCCTGTTTGTGGTAGAGTCTCGATGCTTTGTAAAAAAAAAATGTCCGTGTCTGATTAGAGGACTTGGAAGACAGTTAGTGTAAACAGGGTCCTTTCAACAAGTCGGCTGTTGTGTATAGCGGTATTAGATACAGTTTGTCGTTGGTGTTCTATGGAACTTTTGCTTGTCGCGGTGGAGGGCGGGCTATCAGGAACAACAATAGCTGTCTCCGATATTTACTGTTCATGTATATATATATATATATATATATATATATATATATATATATATATATATATATATATATATATATATATATATATAAATATATACATATATATACATATATATATATATATATATATATATATATATATATATATATATATATATATATATATATATATATATATATATATATATATATATAGATATAGATATATAGATATATATATAATTATGTAAATATATTTACATATATATATATATATATATATATATATATATATATATATATATATATATATATATATATATATATATATATATATATATATATATATATATATATATATAAAATTAGAGAGAGGGATGGATAAGTGGATGTAAGTATGTGCTTGTGTATACAATCCTTTTCTCCCCTTTTATAATTATATCAAAGCATCTATGTTTAAAGTTATGCATAATTATAATACCGTATTATAGGAACCATTAAGACAGTTGAAATCTAAACAAATAATTAAATTTGCACAATTATATCATGCCTTTTCAGGCTAACAAAATCATGCATCATATTCAAACTCCATATCTCATATTTTAGCCTCAAATTTAACTTCATATTTATTAAGCCTCATATTTTAGTCTCAAATTTCAGCCTCAAATTTTAGTCTCATATTTTAGCCTCGTAATTTAGCCTTAAATTTCAACTTTATATTCAAGCCTCCAAACTTTGTTTCATATTCTAACTTTAAATTTTAGTCGCATATTAGTTCCACATCTACACACGCCGTTGCATTCTACTCATGAGATGACGTAACACCTCCCACCAAGAAGTTTTCTATACGACTGCTCCTGTGCACCCTTGACCTTTGAACTGCATTCCTCGCTTTCATAATATTATTTTAGCAGCACTGTCAGATCCGCTGTGAGTTGTGACCTACTGGACCTAGACATTCCTGACATAGCGCGGGGTTGAGGCGCGGTGGGGGGGGGGGAGTCCCATTCAGGTTGGCATCCATCAAACATGTCATTCAGTCACCTACACCAGAATTAGGGCTCGGGGAAAAATGAAGATGTAGAACAGGGCAGCCGTCTTTGAAGAAACGTGTCTGACTATGGTGTGTGGGGGTTGGGAGTGTGTGTGGGGATGTGTGGGGGTGGGATGTGTGGGGGTCGGGATGTATGGGGGGTGGGGATGTGTGGGGGGTGGGGATGTGTGGGGATGTGTGGGGGTGGGGATGTGTGGGGGTGGGGATGTGTGTGGGTATGGGTTGGGGTAGTGGTTAGTCGACTAACTGAAACTCATTTAGACCCTACGTATCTATTACAAACCATTAATTGTTACTATTACTGCAATGATAGTTACACAGAAAAGCCTTTTACGTAATTTTTGTAAGTAGGCCTATATCAACAATTTAAAGAACAGTTTAACCACATTTCAGTACCACACCTTGCTTTTAGTATTTGACCTCGTATCTATACATAATGTAAATATTTTGTTGCATTTGGCTTATAACAGAGAGCTATAAGTTATTATAAGAGGGTATAATATGTTCTTTAAATAAATTTTTTTGACCAAAAAGTTATATAACTTGTTAAACAAATTATATTCGTAGGCAACGTTTTATGAGAAGTGTTTAACTAATTGTAGTCATTACGGGGAGACAATTGAATATAAAAACAGGGCAGCTACTCCTGGTGTAAAAAAAACAGTTTATCTAAAAAATCACGTTTCTGAAAAAATGGATTAGAAAAGTTACTAGATAGCCTGATGTAAAATGTAACCGTAAAAATCGCATAGCTGAAAAGCTGGATTATAAATTTATCTCCTTTCTTGTCTTCCCTTCTGTAGTCGTCGGTTTCATCTCAGCCCGATAATATAAGGAAGCTTTTTCTTCTTCTTTTTACATTGTACTGTATTTTACATTGTATTGTTGATTTCCCTCCAACGCAATTGGGTATTACGTATCAACTTGTTATGCGCCACATAGGCCGTTGACGCCGATTTCAGCCTGCTTTTCTATTTAATTTGCTTCCATAGCCTTTGTCTAACCAAGGCAGCAGTTGTTTGATTTTGGAGTTATCTTTCTTAGAAATAATTGCTGTCGAACTCGTGACTTTTCGATCTAGCAACCATGATCTTTACCGACTCGACCACGCCGACCCCCATAACGAAACAACAGCAAAAAAAATTCTAAACGCTGGATGAAATCAATCACCCAGCCACTGTGCAAACACCCGTCAATGACTTGTCTAAAACCGAAAGCCAGAAAAAAAAATCCCGAAGAATAAACAAGCAAATCCCCCATGATCCCTCCCAGTACAACACCTTCTTTCTTCCTATCAGCCGTCAAAGAACAGTCCGCTTTCTGCTCTTTGGATGCTTGATACATTTACCTGTTATGTATTTGCAATCGTTTTCCTGTATTAAATTCAGGTGGCTGATCCAAAAATAGCTCTAATCAGATTACGTCAACGGCGAAGATGAGACTGAGTGTCACGTGAAATAGAAGCTCCGTCTCTATTTTAAGCTCGCGAAATTTCTAAACCTTTTATTTATATTCGACCTCACACCCCACGTTCCTGTTTTTTAATTATAAGTTAAATTTTGAATGCACACAGAAAAAAAGTTGCTATATTAAAATGTCAATTCACATTGGACGAATTTCCCCGAGGTAATTAATACCTCAGCAAGGTTAGGGTCGTAGTTTCGTGTAAGTGTTAAAGTTGGTGTAAGGGGTGGCAACTTCTTGTATGTGAAGAGACACTTTACTAATGATCTCAGTTCAACATTCAGGTATCCTTTTTGAGTGGGTGGTTTTTTCTTAATGGATGATCTTCTGTTTGAGTGGGTGGTTTCTCTCTTAATTTATGATATTCCGTTGGAATGGGTGGTTTTTTTCTTAATGGGTGATATTCCTTTTGAGTGGGTGGTTTTTTTCTTAATGGGTGATATTGCTTTTGAGTGGGTTTTTTTTGTTTTCCTTAATGGATGATATACATTATGAGTGGGGATTTTTTTTTAATGGATGATATTCCTTTTGAGTGGGTGGTTTTTTTTGTTTTTTTTTTTTGAAAAAAAAATGATATCTCTTTTGAGTGGATGATACTTTGAGTAGCGAAACCTCCAATCAAAAAAAGGTTTTAACTGTACCTTCGTCACACACAAAACGAGCTCTCGTGATCAAATAAAATGACATTAAGCGTTTCCGGGTAGACAGGTTTAAAAATTTAAACACACATGTCTATAAATAGTTATTCACACACATTTATGATACACACAAACACACACATATAATATATATATATATATATATATATATATATATATATATATATATATATATATATATATATATATATATATATATATATCTTTAGGTCCTATAATAACCTCTATATATCGAGCATGCATAAATAAAAGCGCTCTCACTGTACCGAAATTCTGTCTTTCCCTCGATGTATCGTAACAATTCTGGTCTATTGATAATTTTACAACCATTGAACTAAACACACATCAACAATGCACGGGGAAGCGCAATCATCATAAAGAGTATAGAAGACCCACCCACGATAAACGCTGATTCCCCCCCCCCCCCCCGTCCCCCATTCCCCCCTCCCCTGCACGTCCAACCTCTTACCCCCCCTGTGTTTGTATGTCCTGTCATGTACCGGCTATATCACCCTCTGATCTCCCGACTTCCACCGGGGTTCGACCAATTTGGCTTGACCCTGCCGCCTTCTGCCACTGGGCTACGGTGCCGGCTCCAAAAGGGTTTGATTGGCCACTTGACATGCGCCAACAATACTCCGGTCAGATTCAGACATTGATACGCGGCGAAACACGCCGGCAAATGGAACAAAAACCATGCCGGAAGAAAACCCGTCAAAAGACCGGCAGATTATTTCTCCGTCGGCGCATTCTGCATAGTCACGGAATAAAAACAAAGTGTGGGCGGGGAGAGGGGGTGGGGGGTTTCTATTTAATTTTTTTTTCCCTATCCCGATGCCTGATTGGATTTTCGTACCTTAGATTACCGTCCTGAATGTTCGCCCGTCAATTGATTGTAACGGAAGATGTATACGGCTATAAATTACCGTTCACGGAAAGATCTGGTACCCCCCTCCCCCACCCACCCCCTCCCCTAGATTATGGTGATTCGCTTTTCTTGCTTTGGCCCGTTTTAGCAGCGTTAGGCTTTGTATAAGAAATGTTGGAGTGGAATAAAAGAAGAAATTTTTTGTGTGTGGATAGCTTAATACTATCTTGTCATTAACATATACACACTCTCATATATAATTATATAATTATATATATATATATATATATATATATATATATATATATATATATATATATATATATCAATTGTACATACAGAGAAGTAAACACTATATATATATATATATATATATATATATATATATATATATATATATATATATATATATATATATATATATATATATATATATATATATATATATTTCATGTTCCGTAAAGTTTAAATAGCGTAAAATAGTTGTTTCTATGACACTAAGAATTTGTAAGTAGTTGACAGGGTGACATAAGCACCATCACCAATATCTGTAGCACCAAGAGAAAATATTTCGTTTGGAGGTTTGTTTGGCAGATTCTCATAAAACACCACGACACCCCACCTCCTAACCCACCCTGCCTACGTCACAGTTGACCTTAACGGGTCACATCGAATGGTTCGTGGTCACTCCGTTTGAGAGTGGTTCAACATCGTTGCACGTATCTGATTGTGAGATCAGGACAGCGACACGTGCAGTCCGTCAGATAGACATCTGGTCGTTGGGATATTTCCAGACCACCTAACACATCATGCTAACTTCACTGATTTTATATTTGATACTGTGTGAGTGTATGTATGTATGTACATATTATATATATATATATATATATATATATATATATATATATATATATATATATATATACATACATATATATATACATATATATGGAGATATTTACATAAATGTAGATATATAGATATAGATATATACATGTACATACATCAGACACACACATACATATATATGTGTATATATATATATATATATATATATATATATATATATATATATATATATATATATATATATATATATATATATATGTGTGTGTGTGTGTGTGTGTGTGTGTGTGTGTGTGTGTGTGTGTGGTGTCCCCTAACACCCTCCTACGCCACTGCTTGTAATGATATATCGGATGGGAATATACCTGCTTTTTTATTCTCTGTTATAGAATAACGTCATATGGTAAAAATAAACGCATAACAAAACGTATGTTTGTTGTACGGAATTCTGTCGGTAAACAAGTGCAAGCAAAAATAGTGTCGACCGGAGTGGCAGGGGCTATCAGCTCCCGAGTTTATTTGGGTGCCGCCAATACGTTCATTGAGGGCCTGTTAGGGCGGTGTGTGTGTGGTGCGGTGTGTGTGGGGCTGTGTGCGGGGCGTGCTGTATCATACCATCTGCGACAGCAGCTGATGGCTATCCCCCGACTCACCTCGCTGTCTGCCCACCCCGCCACCCACCTCGCTGAGGGTGCAGCAGCTGTTCGCCCCCCCCCCCCCCTCAGGTACAAGCGCTACCTCTTGTTTCTAAATCCTCGACCACAGCGCCTATTCAAAGTATAACAAACACCATTGTCTTTCATAAAAAAATATTTCCTTTTATAAAAATTATTGATATTTTATAACACATTTTCTACTAAATCAAACTATTTTTGATCCAAAGTTCATACTAGTTATAATCTCTGTAGATTTATTATCAAACACAAAAACCATTGTTTCGTCATATCATAAAACAACTATATTTATTAAGGCAATTTTTTTAAACAACCGTTAAACACGAATGCCACCCATATAGACATATGCCAGTTATTATGTGACAGCCCGTGTCTTGGCCCCCACAAGTACAAGGCAACCGAGGTAGTTAAGTTGTGGGTTGCATTTATAACATTCTTTGTTCTACTTTTAACGTCGCTTTAATACCAACCACCCTCCGTCTTTGAATGTCTTAGCTTTACAGGTAATATCCGACACATTCTTAGAGTCTTTCCACACAAAAAATTAGTCAGGAAGTCTTTAACTGAACCCAAACCCATATAAAAAATCAGTCAAATAATAAACTGCTGCGAGAGACTTGCTTTCTTCTATTTTAGAATTTCCTGTCAATCAAACTAATTACTTCTCTCTCGTTGACGTATTTTTTTTTTCCCATTCACATGCAACACTGCTCCTGTTTTATAGTCGTCTGTGACTAGTCAAGCAATTTCCGAACTTTGTACTGCCCTGGGTAATCAATAACTCGCACCTAGTGACACCTCTGTCTACCATAGAAAGGTAGATCAAATAATATTCTGGTTACCGATCCCTTTCCCTCAGAAATAAAAGAACAAAAAGATTGTATGATTAATTTTTTTCCCTCTGATTTTATTTCTCATTTCTTTACCTGATTAAGCACACTTGTTTAGGGTTTTGTTAAGGGCAAGCATAGCATTTGTTAGTGTGATCTTTGGTTGTTTTTTTTTTATTTTTTTATTTATTTTTTTTTTTACATAAGGTAAACCTATTTTTTTTTATACGAGAAATGTTTTTAACATTAGGAAACAATATGCGAAATTGCGTGTGTAGTCAGATATTTTTGTTATAAAACAATAAAGTATATATTTGTGTGGTCTACCACGTCAGATTTGATCATTCATCTTAATGGTAGTCGGCAGCTCTGTTACCGTGAGTGACGGTTGGGCCAAATTGTATGCTGTCAATATCCCTGTATACATCATCCTAATCCCACCTGCTGGCGCGGGGGACGGGGCGACACTGTACCTTGTGTCAATCAGTCAGGTACACTCTGACGCGTATATCCTGCCTGTATTGTCATACATAATTCATGGGATGTGAATTCTATAGCCGACCTGGGCTGACTCGCGTCGAGGGCAAGGGGGAGGGGGAACTAGAATGCATTGGGTGTAGTTTATGAATGGAGTGGTTTCATGGCCGTGACTTTTGTGAATGCAGGTACAGTGTTCTTTATGTGGATATGTGGATTCATCATATACATTTAGCACTTGTAAAAATATCGTTTTGAAGCAGGTGGTCTATACAAAACAAAGTAACTTGACTCAGTTTGATCATGTGCTGAATTTATACATCCTGTGTCTTCGTTGTATATTGCGTTGTGGTGATTTTAATAAGAAGACAAAGTTTTTTTAATAGAGATACCATTAAAAATTGTGAATGAAGAAGTTATGAAAAAGGTATCAAAGGTTTGTATTAACTGCGAGGTATTACGATATCTGTAAGCAAAAAGCTGCTAGGTTTTTGTTCAATTTTGGCCGCGCCAAATACATTGTCATTTTAATTAGGCTTTTAACACTCTATAGACCATTCTTAAAGCAGATAATTATCAACCTAAATTTATTAGTAAATGTTTTTGTAACTAGATATACTTTATAGCTTTTATGTTGTGTCTTTTTATACAGTTTTAACTTTTATATATAGTTGTGTAGCTATTTGATCATGTTATGTCGTGGGATATAGTCACATAGGCCTATGTTATTTTTGTCTTAAATGGATAATGCATAATTTCGCGCTTAGATAAATTACTATAATATAATATTTACATTGGTTGTAGCATTATGTTACACTGCCATATAATATAGTTTATAGTAGTCTTTACTTTACATTAATGGTAACATTATTTAAAAATGTTCTACAATAAATAAAATTAATAATGGTTTATACATTATACATACATTAATGGTGACGTATTGTAATAGTCCTATAATAAAGGTTATTCAAATGCATGCATTAGTTATAACATATCTTGTTAACATTATATCTTGTATCTGTTAACATTGTATCTTGTATCTGTTAACATTGTATCATGTCTCTGTTAACACTGTATCTTCTATCTGTTAACTTTGTCTCTTGTATCTGTTAACAATGTATATTGTATCTGTTAACAGTGTGTCTTGTATCTGTTAACATTGTATCTTCTGTTAGCACTGTACCTTGTATATGTTAACATTGTCTCTTGTATCTGTTAACATTGTCTCTTGCATCTGTTAACATTGTATCTTGTATGTGTTAACACTGTATATTGTATGTGTTAACACTGTATCTTGTATCTGTTAACACTGTATCTTGTATCTGTTAACATTGTCTCTAGTATCTGTTAACACTGTATCTTGTATCTGTTAACATTGTCTCTAGTATCTGTTAACACTGTATCTTTTATCTGTTAACATTGTATCTTTTATCTGTTAACATTTATCCTCTGTTAACATTGTATCTTGTATCTATTGACACTGTATCCTCTGTTAACACTGTATCTTGTATCTGTAACATAGTCACTTGTATCTGTTTACATTGTCTCTTGCATCTGTTAACATTGTATCTTGTATCTATTGACATTGCATCTTGTATCTGTTAACATTGTATCTTGTTTCTGTTAACATTGTATCTTGTATCTGTTAACACTGTATCTTGTATCTGTCAACATTGTCTCTAGTATCTGTTAACATTGTATCTTGTATCTGTTAACACTGTATCTTGTATCTGTTAACATTGTCTCTAGTATCTGTTAACACTGTATCTTGTATCTGTTAACACTGTATCTTGTATCTGTTAACACTGTATCTTGTATCTGTTAACATTGTCTCTAGTATCTGTTAACATTGCATCTTGTATCTAATGACATTGTATCTTTTATCTGTTAACTTTGTCTCTTGCATCTGTTAACATTGTATCTTGTCTCTGTTAACATTGTATCTTTTATCTGTTAACACTGTCTCTTGCATCTGTTAACATTGTATCCTCTGTTAACACTGTATCTTGTATCTGTAACATAGTCACTTGTATCTGTTTACATTGTCTCTTGCATCTGTTATCATTGTCACTTGTATCTGTTATCATTGTCTCTTGTATCTGTTAACATTGTATCTTGTATCTATTGACATTGTCTCTTGTATCTATTGACATTGTATCTTGTATCTGCGGCAGATGCTGTGATCGGTTGAGATTATGCTAGCATGGAAGGTTCTCGACGGCGGAGGAGAAAGAATGTTCTTCCCCGGATACCAAAATGGTGGTGGTGGACGGTTGCTGTCCTACTTATATCCATGCAAACACAGGCGGTCTACGCACTTGATATGTGGTGGTAGGTGTTGTTGTTTTTTTTGTTAGATAAATGAGTCGGTTATTTTCCAGGGTTAACTTTTTTTTTAGATAAAGGAGTCTTGTATTATTTTGTTTTGATGAATTCGTTATGTCACTGGTATAAAACGGTGACGTGTCAATATGGAGGCTGTTGTTATTTTGCATGGTGACTTGTTAAAAATGTTAAATGGGAGGCTACTGTTTTGTTTTAGCTAGTCGAGTTATCATGCTAGTTGAAAATTTAGTCCCTTCACCCCCCACCCCCCCCCTACCCCCCCCCCCCCCCCCCCGAAAGTTTCAAATCCCCTTCCCCTCCTCGAAGAAAATTTTTTTGAAAGAAACACCATATTATTTTTGCCAAATGACAAATAGAACGCTAATGTTTTTTGTTTTGTTTATGCTAGCAGACATAACTATTATCTTTCATTTAAATATAGTACTTTCATGATGTTTAACTAATTCATTAACCAAACAATGTGCGTATTTTAATATAATAATTAATGAGTAACAATAACCTTTACATCACTAAAAGTTTTTGATTTATGAAAAACGAAAGTAATAAAATATAGACAATAGTCAAAGTACAACAAATTCTCTGTATAAACAGACAATATTAAAAGTTTATACCTCTATCATACCTCCACCCCTTCCCCCCCCCCCCCCCCCCCCTCATACCGCCTCTCGCAATATGCCCTCTCATCCATGTGTCATAAACTGCCCGTTGTCTGAATAAAATAATATTTTAAGTTTATTTTACGATTCAGATTAAACAAAAAATCTCTCTTTATTTATCGAAAACATTTTAATCTTAAACAGCATAGTTTGAATGAATAAATAAATAAAAATAGACAAAAATCACTTACGATTTTGTTTAATGAATAAACGTATAAAATTATATTACCCGAACGTTGAAATTAAAATAATGTATCATCGCACTTACATGGCACGGAAAGTATTTTTTTGCGAATAATAGCACGGAACTTTTTTTTTTTTCGTTTTGGCACTTGACGGTTTTATTGACGTGAACAGATGCAGACCTGGCTTGTCGCTCACTGACAGACAGGCAGCATATTGACACACTGACACACACACAGACTGACAGACACGCAGCATGTTGACACACTGACACACACACACATACACACACAAACTGACAGACAGGCACCTTCGTACAAGAGGAAAGTGATGCGCTGTCAAGCACGGGGGGGGGGGGGGGGGGGAGAGAAAAAAAATGGTAATTATGGGCAGACAACTTGCCAAATTCCAGTCCGAGGAGAAGTTAAGTGCTCCTTGTTTATTTAACATTTTCCCCCACCTCTTGCAAGAATGGCGGGGAGGCGGGGAATTAATTTGTAAGCATATTGTTCTTATGTTACCGCCTAGCTTCTACATGTAAACATTGTCTGATAGCACTAGTAGAAATCAGGAGCGACTATGCAATCAGTAAATGCATATATATATATATATATATAATATAAAATCTTAATGTGTATAAGCATATACATACACATATACAGTTATATTTGTATATACATCTGTATAGGCCTATACATCTGTATATATATATATATATATATATATATATATATATATATATATATATATATATATATATATATATATATATATATATATATATATATATATATATATATATATACATATATATATATATATATATATATATATATACATATATATATATATATATATATATATATATATATATATATATATATATATATATATATATATATATATATATATATATATATATATACAGATATGTATGATACATATGTTTGTATGTTTATAAATCGTGTGCCTGCGTATGGCTGTATATGTTGGCCTTATGCCTGTATATGCATTTAATATTATACCGGTATCCGTATAAATGCCGGGGTCAAGGAAACAGATGAACTCTACTTCATCTGCCCCATGCGTCTTGGGCACAAACGGAAAAATATGACGATTCGTATGAATGTAAGTAAATTTATACGTATGTGTACGTTTTTGAAAATGTGCATGTAATGTGTATTTGTGTACACGTACATGTAACGTGTATGTGTACACACTCAATATATGTACCAAATTTATTTGACGGTGTCATCTCCCCAACAGGCAGCTTGGCGTGTCAGGACTAGAGAAGTGGAACAACCCTCATATTCTGATGCTGGGGGCCCAGCCAGGCATCTGCACCCAGTTAAAGGGCCTCTCGGCCCGGCAGATCAAGTTCTGTCAGCAGTACCACGACCACATGCCCAGTATAGGACGCGGCGCCAAGCTGGGGATAGCCGAATGCCAGTTCCAATTTAGGCTCCGGAGGTGGAACTGCAGCACGGTGCAGGATTCTTCCGTTTTTGGACCAATCATACAAATACGTAAGTTTTTTATACCAATCATACAAATACGTAAGTTTTTTTTTAAACCAAGCATACAAATACGTAAGTTTTTTAAACCCAGCATACAAGTACGTAAGTTTTTTAAACCAAACATACAAATACGTACGTTTGTTAACCAAGCATACAAATATGTAAGTTTTTTAACCAATCCTACAAATGCGTACATTTTTTAAACCAAGCATACAAATACGAAAGTTTTTAACCAATCATACAAAGACAGAAGTTTTTAAACCAATCCTACAAATACGTAAGCGTTTTAACCAATCTTAAGCTTTTAAAAAGTTTATAAAGTTAGAACCAACATCGTTGATTATTATTGAATTAGACAAAAAATATACTCTCATTCAATGCAACAAAACCTTTTCAACCACGCTATTCATTAGAAAAAAATACTGTCATTAAATACAACAAAACCACTTTAAACACTCTTCAACCCACTGTACGCTCTTTAAATTCGCATTATTGGCCGTATAAAACTGGATTTTATAATGACGACATGCGCCTACCTTTTTGGACGTTTTCAAACCATTTTTCACGTACAATAAAGTAATTTAAAAAAACATGAATTTTTCTAGTGCTCTATTTCAATTTGTGTTCAAATATGTTTTACTTGAACACCCCAATACATAATACAGATATTACATGAGATGTAATCGTTGGATGCCCTCATGACATAATACAAATTTTGTGTGATTTTACATTGTTGGACATTCCTTGACTTGAAGTAATAGAAATCTTGAGCGAGATTATTTTGTAGGACATTCCATGATATAATACAAATATTTTGTGATTTTATATCGTTGGAATCCCCTTGACAGAATACAAATATTGTGCTACATTATCTAACTCGCCTAAAACCATCGTGTTTATCAACTGCCCAGTCAAAGTACACCTTCGTTTATTATGTCTATACATGAACGGTGAGCCCCCCACCCCCACCCCCAGCCCGGACATCAACACGGCGAGGGCGACGCTCCACCACCCATCAGTTTATTACTCCGTCTAATTACTCAATGTTAGCCAACCCCGGTGAAGAAATTTAAACAACGCCGACAGGATGGCGCCCGATCAAAAAGCCCCCTTCAACACAAGACATCTGTGGTCGAAAGCTTGCGTGTAGGGATCTCAATATTTAGAATACACGAGCCCTTTGATGGGGGCTAACCCGTGCAAAGTTGGGGTCTTCAGTTTAGCTTAAACCTCGCCTAGTTGATGCTAATACCTGTTGCATCTTTTAAACTCGAACTTCACTGATAAACTTCTAAATCAGCAACTCTTTAGAGATTGTCTTTTTTTAAATATATATCCTCTATACGTAGGCGTCCTAATCACAATGATTTTACAACATCTTTTCTATTTATAACACATTGTATGCATTCATTTGATATGGTTAATCACTGTAGGCGAGCTCTTTTAAAAAAAAAAAGATAAAAATCACCGTGTATTATGCTGAGCGATGCACCCACAGTCGCTCTTTTTAAACAGTGTTTGATCGACTATCGCCAAATGCTATCGAGATGGGTATCTCAAGGGCAGGGTGCTGAGTCCCACAGTACTCACGGTGATTCCAGAATGTTCTGGTTTACAAGCAGAGCCCAGCAGTTTATATGCAGGAGGTTATCCGCCGGCAGGGGGCGCTAATCTCACGCTCACATCTCCCAGAATACAAACCACTTTAGCGGTATGCCATAAAGACTTTCTTTATCAGTCCATGTTCATGTGTTGTTGTTGTTTTTTTTTAATTCCTCTGTGTGCGGATTTTTTTTTAGTCAACACGTCGAATCTTGCGGGTTTTTTTAGCTTGCAATCGTAACGGGTGTAATTGTTTAAGGCATACAAGTCATTGAACTTCAGTTTTTTTTTTCATCGTTGATCATTTTATTCACCAAGACAAAGGAACCAAATAAAACAGATTTGGTGTAGAGATTAGCATTAAGAGATTAGCAGGCTGTTTTTAAAATCATTTAATGAAAAAAACCTTTAACTGATTTCTTTAAATGTTTGCTAAAAGTTAAGGTTGTATTACATACTTCGGCAACATAGTGAAAAATACGTTGAGTAAGAGATTTTTTTTAAAAAGATTCTTTAACGAAAAGAGTATTTTATGTACATACTAGTCTTGAACACTTTGGTCATTTTAGAAAGTTCACTTTAAAATGAAAATCTGTAAAGATTTAAAAAACACAGTAGTGCCAGATTTAATGACAAAAGTGGGACGGCGTGGCCTAGCGGTAGAGCGCTAGACTGCTAACCTGAAAATCTCGAATTCGATCCCGGGTTCAAGTCAGTAGAACGTCCATGGGTCCACCCAACTTTGATGAATACCTAACTCACGTTAGGGAAAGAAGAGGCGGCTGGGCATAGTGCTGACCACACTATCTCTTCATATGTCGAGGTCACAGAAACAGGTGAACTCTACTTTACTTGCCATACGGACCTTCAGACTCGAAAAGGGAACTTTTAGGGAAAAACCCAAACATTTTGTCAAATGAAAGAAGTTTACAATGTTCTGGGTATTTAAAAAAAAACAGCTGTCTCTAGTTCTGTAAAACCTTCTCTCTAATTTTTTAAACTGGTGTCGCAAAATGTGAACGGAACATTTTTAGTAAAACAACAATGTTGCATATTCTAACGATTTCTCAAATATTTAGTGATTAAAAGAATTGTTAGAAACTAACATTATTGAAGTGAGATCTTATATCAAGGAAAATAAACACCCGTATCAACTTTATACTATGTCGTAATTATTGCTTTTTATTGTGTGACAAATTGCGATTTTTAATACAGCTTCATACAGGATTCCTCCTATAGATGAAAGAATGTGCTAAATAAATCATCGCTGATTTTGGGGGCCATAAAAGCAAACTCAAAGATGCGGTCGAAAAAAAACGAAGCGGGTTTCCCCCGGAAAATTTCCCCCACATTACGATCTCAGTTGAAAGAAAAATTCATCCCATTAAAATGCTTGGCGCTAATTAGGTCGTAATTCGCACACGCTGCATACATTAGAAAAACACGGGTAAATACGTATACTATGAACCCTGTGTCTTGGAACTTTTTAGACTATGATTTTTGTTTTTCCTGTGTCTTGAAAACGTGGTCATAATGAAATAACTCCTTAAAGTACTGCTGATTTGTTCGTTTAAAAAAAAAAGAACGCTTTGATATGTTTGATCAAATGCACGTTTTACATAGTCCTACCCTGCTTTTAAGACTACACGTGGGGCTTAGTAACTTACAGGCAGGAAATATCTCTTCGTTTTCCATCAACAGCTAATTGAGCTTATTTGGAATATTTCTTTGCTGCTTGCATTATAATTTGGCTCATTATTTCTCTCCTATACAATAAATGATAGTTTTCATTTTTTTTAAGGCACAGACTAAATATAATAAAAAGTTTCTTATATAGTAAAATTATTTACATCTTAAAACTGACTAATTTTCTGTATAATGTTATTGTCTATGTGTTTGCTGAAAACGTGTTGTCAATCTCAAGATGAAGTGCTTGTAAATCTATAACAATAAAAATAAACAATATCTTAGCGGTGTGAAGTGTAGCTATTGTTACTTTATTTTTATTTATCTGAATACACCCTCTTTGAGCTTTAAAATATGTGAAATTGTTTAGATTTTTTTAAGACACTGCACGCTCAACTAGTCGACAGTAAACTAGGCTCAGGTTTTCTAAGGGCTTATTCTCTCCCACCAACCTACCCCCCCCCCTTCGGAAATCTTTCTCAACGGTTTCCACCCCCCACCCTTACGCCCCCCCCACCCTTACACCCCCACCTCCCAACAAACATCAAAGCCAGTTGACGCGACAAGCTAGAGGGCCAGTAACTTGAATTTCACCGAGCAATCGCCCTATTATAGATGGGAACAGATTAGAGCTGACAGACTCCAACCGACCAGAGCGTTTATCGGGTATCAGGTTTTGACCCACGGGAAACTGTGAAGCGAACCACTGAAGCGAGGGTAGGGTCGGCGCTAACCGGGGGGGGGGGGATTTTATCCATCACTTGCATGTGTCTTCAGGGGGGGGGATTTTATCCATCACTTGCATGTGTCTTCAGGGGGGGGGGGGATTTTATCCATCACTTGCATGTGTCTTCACGTCCACCCCCGATGAGACTGAAAACTATTTTTATTTTGAACTCTTGCGTGACTTTAAAGAAGAACAGTTAATATCTGGTTTCGTCACATAAAACAAGATTGAAATCGTTTTGTTGTTTTCTATTCAAAAACCTAGCATTGTCGGTACCATTATACTGTCTACTGAACTTGAATACTTGTGTGATGTCATCATCTACTACACACGTTTGTGCCCAAGACACAAGGGGTAGATGAAGTAGAACAGTGTATCTAATTAATTGACCTCGGCATTCTAGGAATAGAGTGATACATACTATGCCCAGCCGCATTAGTGTACTGTACTGTGCGTAATTTATGGGACGGAGTGGTCTAGCGGTAGAGAGCTGGACTGCCAACCCGAAAGTCTCGAGTTCGAATCCGGGTTCAAGTCAGTATACCGTCCCTGAGTCCACCCAACTCTGATGGGTACCTAACTCACGTTAGGGAGAGTAAAGGCGGCTAAGCATAGTGCTGACTACACTATCTCTTCATATGCCGAGGTAACAGAAACAAGTGAACTCTACTTCATTTGCACCTTTGACCGTTAGGTTTGAAAGGGAAACTAAACTGTGTGTAATTTAGTCAGCAGTTCTCTTTATCATACATCGTACACGAAATTATTACAATAAATACATTCAGGCCAAGATTATTTGAATCGTCTACAATAATCCGATTGAAAATGGTCTTCGTATATCGGAAAAAAATAATCTTTTAATCCTTAATCCTCTGATGTCGTATTATGTGCCATGTGTGTTGTGTAGTAATTCAGCTGTTACAGTATAACCAAACGTTCACACAAGAACCAATAAGTTCATCTTTTTACTGTAACACAGTTTACTTGTAGTCCTACATAAGTTTGTTCATTTTATTTACTCTTTCAGCTTTGATAAAAAAAATATCGTACCGTCTAATGTAGGCACGTTGACTGGTACTTGTATTACCGATGTATCTTTTTACTAGTAAGAGGATTACTAAAATGATGTGATTTGGAATGATACCGCTAAGCTCTGTCTGTGAGAAAATCTACTCAAATTTATGATTAAAATAGTACTGCTACATTCTGAGTGCAGTCTACTAAATGAATGCAATTAAAAATATCACTCATAAAGAACGTTTGTATAAGACCTAGTAGAGGTATGTGATTTCAAATATTACTGCTTAAGTCTGTTAAATAGAGAGAATTAAAACATATACCTAACTGCTAACTTGTCTACGGTTTAAAAAAAAAAAAGATTATATTCCTCAATATATTCTTATATCTAATTTAAAAATCTTGATTTTAATTGCTTATAAAAAGTTAGGTAATTGCGATCGAAACTCAAATTCAACGCTTTTCTCCACATCTTAAAAAAAAAACTTCCTTTAAGGAAGTCCAAGGCTTAGAAATTTGAAACTATCCCGTTTTAAAATACTCCTAATCATGAATTGATTTCATTTCTATAAAAGTATAATTTTTAATTAAACATCTATTATTAAAAGTATTATTACATCATTCATGTACATGTAAATGGATTCGTTTAGTCAATTATTTAACCGAAATGCTGTAAGAATATTCTGTCCGTCTTAATTTCACTAATAATGTCAACATCCTTTACATAATTAATGCGTCATTATTTTTTTTTTTCTTAAATCCGAATGCCGTCATTCTACGTCATCGAAACATATGTCGACGTAAAGATCACGATCAATATTGGTATGGGGCCTGGGGCTAATTTGGTCCAGGGCCCGCGCAACTAATTACAGGCAGGCCACCGCTGGCCGGCCGGGCTATAAATCTTCACCGCCCCTCTCCTGGTCAGCGCGATTATAGCAGGTTGGGAACGTTGTCGCCACATCATAACATACAGAGTTTTTTTTTTTTAAACCACGTAACTTTTCAAAGTGCTAGTCAATGTAGTCTCCAAATGGTGCAGAAACCGTGACAATACTGGTCAATGTAGTCCCTAAATGGTGCAGAAACCGTGACAATACTGGTCAATGTAGTCCCTAAATGGTGCAGAAACCGTGACAATACTGGTCAATGTAGTCCCTAAATGGTGCAAAAACCGTGACAATACTGGTCAATGTAGTCCCTAAATGGTGCAGAAAACGTGACATTACTGGTCTATGTAGTGTCTAAAAATTTCTAAATGGTGCAGATACCGTGACAATACTGGGTTGCACGCATCCATCTCAAGCACCGACTTCAAAGCGCAGGTGAAATGTTTCGTGTGATCAACAGTTGTCGTCCCTGTCACTTGCAATAGTCACCCCTTTACACCAAGTACGGTATTAGAATAAGAAGGTTATTATTTTTTTTTTTTTACAGCCGGTTTTAGACAAAGATGCATAATTAGAATATAAATATTTTTCTTGTTTGGTCAAAAATAAAATAAACATAGTTTTATCCTAACAATTCACTTCGAACTTTTTAAAAGATATTATATATATATATATATATATATATATATATATATATATATATATATATATATATATATGAAACCTTCATGTATTCATATAAAATTAAGCCCACGATAAAGTACTAAAAATATACCTAGCGCTTAAGGAACATGAATGTTCCTTCGCGGATTATTCAACGAAGACAGTTTTGGCCAATTTCCTGTAATATCTAGTTCTATCCGTCTACTGTAACTGAACCAGCTCATACCTTTCTTCCATGTATTATTCCAGCGTTGAAATTAGTAATTTTTAAATAATAAATATTATAAATATAATTGTCACCTAATGTAAAAACAACGGCACACTTCAAGGTAAATATAAATCTTTTGTCGCCAGATTCGTTTAACACGAAGGTTGTGTTAACCCAGGTATTGCTGTACTGGCTAATTAATTAACACGCATGTAACACCCAGTGGTTGCAGGTCCCTTTCTTTCATACGTAGACAGCCAATAAACACAAAGTCTTTCCGTTAATTAAAGCTTACCACCGGTGATGAGCGATTTAAACCCAACATACACTTTTCATTACACGTTTAACTTGTCATTTTTAGTTCATGCCGGTTTTTTTTTTTACATTTTGAACAGCTTGCACGTAAATTTGCAGTGAGTTGAGACAATTTTGTTCATCTTCCAGATTTATCAGCACAAAGTCATTATGCTGTGAGCGATAGATCATGCATTCAATATGCTATGAGCATACGATCATGCTGTGAGCATACATTCATTATGCTGTTAGCATACATTCATTATGTTGTGTATACATTGATTATGTTGTGAGCATACCTTCATTATGTTGTGGGCATATGTTCTTTATACTATTAGCATATATTCATTTTGTTGTTAGCATACATTCTTTATGTTGTGTGTATACATTCATTATGTTGTGAGCATATATTCATTATGCTGTTAACAAACATTCATTATACTGTTAGCATACATTAATCATGTTGTTAGCATACATTAATCATATTGTTAGCATACATTAATTATGTTGTGAGCATACATTCATTACGCTGTGAACATTTTCTAAAAACCCAATCCAAACTAACTAGTTCATTGATTTCAGTTTTGCACATTCCAATCTATCAAAAACTACCCAACCTTCACAATGACCGTCGAAAACAACGAGTGAAATTTTAAAAATATTCGGGGCCTTCTTCACCTGTACGTATATACACACGGAACAATACATCAAATGGAACTCTTTCACGTCCACAATGGAAAAAAAAAAACCTTGGATATCCCTCCCCCCCCCCCCCCCCTCCCCCTCCCGTAATTGAAGCCGCAATAAAACAGCTTGTGAGGAAATCATGAAAGCTCTGACCGGCCGGCGACTGGTAAACATAGCAGATTTACGAGAGCACGAGGCAGATACGTACGGACAGGCGTGCGCGATCCGGCCCCGCCCCTCACCACTAGCTCCGTGCAGGGGGGTGGGGGGGGGGGGGGAATTAAGTCGCCTTTAAAACCTTTAAAATTTTACTTTACCTTTTTTTTTCCCCTTTCCTTCCCTTTTTTTCGTGTTTTCTTTTACAACAGCGTTAAATCAAGCCCCGGCTTCTCGAACCAAATGCTGTGTAAAACAACTTCTGTATCTTAGGGTTATCGGACGTGGATTGTGGAAAGGGAACTTCAAGGGCCACCACCCTTCACTACCCCACATCACACCTGTACTGGCCACCGCCCCCCCCCCCCCCTTTTTTTTTATTTCTCCGTTTAGGCATGTTCATGTGAAACAAACGATTTAATTATAGGTTCAGTTTTATTAGTATTTTCCTCTTTATAGATTTTTGTTTATTTAAAGATTTAACCGTGTTAACTCCATTTACATTTATACATTTAACCCTTGTTCTCGTATAAGCGAGTTATACAATAAGGGTATTTTTCCTCTGTTTTTAAGTCAAAGTTTAGGATCAGCGCAAGTGTTCGTGTTTAGTTCGGTTTAGGTACCTGCAACCACTGGGTGTTACATGCATGTTAATTAATTACCCAATACAGCAATACCTGGATTAACACAACCTTCATGTTAAACGAAACTGGCGACAAAAGATTTATATTTACCCTGAAGTGTGCTTTTGTTTTAACATTAGGTGACAATTATATTTATAATATTATTCATTTAGAAACTACTAATTTTAACGCTGGAATAATAAAAGAAAGATATGAGCTAGTAGAGTTACATTAGGCAGGAATTAGTGAAGAATCGGCCGAAACTGTCCTGGTTGAAAATCCGCCATGGAAGTTTGAATCAAAGCGCTAGGTATAATTAGTGCTTAGTTCGGGTTAGGGTGTTGTTGCAGTGGATATTGACGGTAATACTTGTCGCTGTGAATGTGAATATGTGTGAGTACAGATCTATGTCATGTTTGTTGAGTCGTATAGACTCTACATCAACACCTCTGTAAGTGTAAATGACAGCAACACCATTAGTAAGTGTACGCGTCGCTCGACATCAACACTGCTGTAAGTATAAGCGTAACCTAATCCTGAATCAAAGAACAACGAACAACGCTTTGTCCTAACAGTTCAACCACTACCCCCCTCCCCGCCCCACCGCCCCCCCCCCCCACCCACATCTCAATCACCTATTAGCCCTCAACGGTCACCTCGAAAGAGAAAAGCCTAATGTATCAACGAGTACCGGGCGGACAGCTGACCACTGTTAATCACAAGTAAATGCCCAGCTCTCCGTCTGTTCATCAACGGTAACAGACCCGAGCCCTGCTTTTATTCAAGCCTGATCGATGACTCCTGACTTTGTTATTGAATTATCGGAAATGACTGTGCCGCGCCAAAGGGCTTAATCCGCCGATTACCGTGGGCTTTTCCGGCTGCTTTTCCTGACCGTCTGGAAACTCTCGCCCCTTTAACGATCGGGACGCGGGCATTTATCGGATTACAAGTAGAATTCTCACACCCTCGCTGGGAGACGCTTGTCCAGATACGTGGCATTAAATGCTTCACGTGACACACGCATGCCTCTCTAACTTGGCTTCCTTCTTCCCTACTAAACCTTTTTAAAAAATCGTTTAATGGAAGTCAAGACATCCACATGAAGATTTCAGTCCTAGTCGTAGACATCTTAACTCACACCACAAACTTAAGACATCAACTTAAAAAATCCTCCCTAGTCACAACATAATCTGAAGACACCAACATCTTAGTCGTAGGCACTTCACACCATGTACATAACGCTAAGACAACAACTTGAAGATTTCAAGACGTAGACAACTCACACCACAAAACTTATACAGAAACATAACGATA